>NC_082342.1:45643550-45825195 GCF_027477595.1 Haemorhous mexicanus
ATACTATGTGAGAAAAATGTTTTCATTCATGTGTTTGACACAAGAAAGAAAAAAAAGAATTCATTTTGGACGAACAAGTATGAAAGCTGGATTAATGACAAATTTGGTGTCAAAATTGTATTTTTCTGATTTCAATTTATTGGCAAGAATTCCAGAGACCACTTTTTTTGTTATTTGAACTTCCAGCCTGTTTCATTTATTCATCCTTAGTTTATCTCAGTCTTTTCTATAGAAGCCATGGAAAAACAGTCCGTCAAAGGATGAAATTTAAAACCTTTCTTGATTTAGAGATTTCAGAAGTCCTACTTTACGGCAGACACTCTAGATTACATAGCAGCAACCATTTTTGGATTCCCTGGGTTGAAATGTTCTGGGTCTTTTTATAGTTTAGACTGTAAATAATAAAATAACACAAGTACAACCTTAAATAACATCTACTATAAACTATAATTAAGCAACTGAAAACTTTGGTAAATGACAGCTTCATTGCATGTTACTAAAATCAGGTTTGAGAAGTTTAAGCATGTGCTACTACTGTCCTATCATTTGCGGGCCTATGTACTGATTTACTTTATTTAAAGTGGTCCATTTTTTGCATTTTCATGGCGCTCCCCATCTGACAACAGCTCCATCCTTCTCAGACCTTCACTTCTCATTTGCTACTAAAACAAAGTTCCCACCTGGCAAACCTCATGAGCTCTTAGAGACACTGATACACTCCATGATTAACCATTCCTCCTCTCTGCTCACAGAAGCACTGGGCAGCTGCAAGGACCAGTGAGATGCTGGACTTGGCTACAGCGGTACAGGAGGGGAGCAGGCACCAGCTAAGAGAGGCTCCAAGAGCACTGGTGGAATCACAGCAAGACATCTCACACCACCTCCTTCCCACACAGCAGATTTCCCAGCCCAGTCTTTGCCCTTTCATTTCCCAAAATGAGAGGCAGCGTTCCAGAGCCATCATTCTCACGGCGCCCCCCAAGGGCATCACTGGCTATGGACAGGATGGAGTATGCAATGGCACAGGCTGCCCACATCCATGCACTTCTCTCAATTACAGGTCTGTAGGAGTTTTTTAAGGTCACACTGACATATGCAAACACTACCATGATTTGTGCAGCACATACTTGCCAAGGAGAAGGCAATCCTCCCTCTCTCTGTCTCTCCTTCCCTCCCTCCCTGCGCAGGAGCAGCAATGGTCAGTCCTGGCATGCACTTGCTGAAGGTGATAGCATTCCCCAGAAAGCATCCAGAAACCCTAAAAGCCCAGCAGAACCCCAGGTTCCCACCAGCTGAGCATTTTCTGCTACACAGCTGCAAGGTAAAGGCTGAGAGTCTTCCCTGATTCATTCACTTTAATTAAGGGACTGGTGGTCTCCCACCTACCAGTTCAAGTCTAGCCACACACACATTTACTTGGTTATTTCATACATAAAACTTTAAATAAAATGCCTTTCTTTTTTCTTCCTACTTTTTAATGGATGCAGAGAACCATTCTGTCAAGAACAAAACAAATGCCCCACTAAACCCATCTCAATGGACAATTTGTTTCTCCAATGCAGCCTTTAAGTAATAAAGAAAGAATAAACATAACATTCTCCTAAGAAATAAAATGAAAACACTATTAAAAAAACCCTTGCTTGTCTGAGGCATACTAAGATGTTAATAAACTCAGCTCAGACATTTCCAAAAGAAGCTTACTCACCAAATTCATTTTCACAGAGCAGTGAGACAGCCTGGAACCAGACCACCTGCTTGTGTAAATCAGCAGCATCCCTACAGTGATCACAGCTATTTACACCAGCTGAGGATTGGACCAAAGGAGGAGGTGAAAAGGGGAAGAGAAAACTTTAATCAGAGCAGGACCAGCAGCAGTAAGTGCCCAGTGCTGTGATACACTGAACTCACGACAAACGGAACTAAATTGGCTCATAGGGAAAATTCAAGGTGTGCCTCTCTGATCTATTAAACAGAGTTGAAGAACTTATCCATGTTTTTTTTTTAATTTGGAGGTTGAGTTGAGGGAGATTCCTAATTATATCAACATGGACTGAGTTGTTTGATTCAAAGGAAAACATTTGCATTTGTTTCTACACAAATATTAATATATCAGGGTTTTTTTTGGTCATTTCCAAATTATCTTCTGTACATAAATGTAACGGCTACATTCAGCAAAATTTGTGATTTTCATTCACTCTTTCTACACCTTTAGTGCTGTTAGAATTTACTGGGATCAGCAAGTCAGGCACTCTTGAAAGTCTCATGAACTGGGGACTCCCATGAGATTTGGGAGAATGTCACCTCCTCAACCAGTAGAAACCAGTATTGCTCGTGTGACCCAAATGGAGCTTTCACCCAGGCAATTGCTTCTGTCATGTTTTTTTCCTTTCCTGGTCACACCTTTTGAACAAAATTGCCAATACGGCACAGAGCTAAAACACAGATTTTGAAAAAGGAATTTGACATTGAAATACACAGTTTACCACTTAAAAAAACACTCAGATGTTATACCATTTGCGGATGTTTAAAAACTAATGTAGTGTCTGTTACTGATGTAAACACATAGACACTTTCAGGACCTTATTTCGAAATTCACCTAAAATTTTGTCAATGCCAGATTCCTATATATGATACTTAACTTTAGGGAATTTTTTTCTCCCTCTCTTTAATTATCTGAAATATTTCCATATGGCTATAAAAGACTGCTTTTAAAAAGCAAGACCTGAAAGAAATGCTAACTAACAATGAAAAGCCTAATAATCAATTATATATGTGCTGAGTTCCTCATATTCTCCAAATACATGCTGCTGTTTTGTCAAGATGCAGAATTATCAGTCTTTATGTACTATAACAATTAATGAAGAAATCCAAGAGCCGAATCCAAGAGCTCAAAAAAAAAAAAAAAAAAAAAATGGAGGAGGTGGTTTCAAAAAAGTCCACTGGCAACACTACTTTTCAAAAAGAAATATTAACAGAAAAAAAACCAACTCAATCCAATTACAGGTTTGAAAAAGATAAACAATGAAAAGAAAAATTTCAAAAATCAGGGATTTATTTTCTTAGATGAGAATGAGCAGAATTGATGTAGGGATCAACTTCTTTCTCCCCCAAAAAGACAAGAGCTCATAAACCACACCAACTGTTGGAGAGAAAAAGGTTTGCAGAGAACAGCTTTCTACCAGAACATAACACATGGCTGATTATGGGGAAGCCAGAAGACTGTCTCTTCCCTCAGAAATTAAGCAGGAGGACACAAAGACTGTCAAGGCACCTGATGCTACCATAAATATCTAAGGTTAGTGGGAGAACATGAAAGAAAGTATTACTCTCTAAATTAAACAGTGGCAGATAAAAGAAGGGAGTGTTCTTGCCTACTGGAAAAGATATGAGACATGTTAGAGCTATAAATTATTAGCATCATGGTAATAGCAGAAATATTGTTAATACACAGTAACTTCTTGCAGACTAAGACCAAGGCTCTGTTATGGCAGGTGCTGACAAACAGAATGGGAAAAAGACTGGAGTCCTACGAGGCCATGTGTTGAAGAGACATCATCAAAGCAATCTAAATTACCTTGGAATTCAGACAAAACTTGCAATTCAGGGAGACTGGACACTGGATTACTTTATATGGAGAACCAATACATTTGTCATTACTCTTATTATTTGTACTCCAAATTGTGGTTAGATCCAAAAATACCACTTGGGCATCAAATTTGTTCTACAATTCTGGCAGAACTGTATTTCTTAACTTCAGTGTAAAATTGCCACCTATTTTCTTAAATATCTGTGAGCATCACACCTTCTGCAGGTCTTTACTTTCCACTTTCTGCCCCAGCCCACATCCAGGAGATCCGAAGACAGACTGACTGGGTACAAATTACCCCTGATTCTGTGTTTGTAAGAGATCATAGTTATTTTCTGGCAGATCACAAAAGCTTTTTATCAGGCATGCCATGGAGCATGCATACTGTGACAGAAGTCAAAATGTTGATACTTTGAATTTCTGTGCATGCAGAATTATACATTCACAGTCCCTTTTTTGAGAATCTGCATACACAGCTAAGACATTTCTGCATGCATGCCTCTGGTGATTTTTTTCTCCCCCTAGATGAGTACATCTATGATTAAATTATAATAGTTTTCTACATAGCATTCTTAATGTTTAGACAGTTTGATAGAAGAATATATTTTACTCCCATTACTTGAAAAAGCTCTCTTACTGAAAGTAAACAGTGATTAAAGAAACCATAAACATTGCTTCACTCAGAATTAAAGCCACTTCAGCTACTTCTTTTGCAGAAACTACGGAAAGAAGCAAGGCAGACATGGCGCTGTTACTCCATAGAATCTGCTCACAGCATCAATAATTTTTTAAGTGTCGTCATATTTTAACAGGAAGAAATGCAATTATGAGAATAGGTGTGGAACTCAGTATATTTTACTATCCCACTCACTTCCATTGCCAGGAATAAGAGAAACCAAGCAGACAGAAACTGAAAAACCCTAACCACAATTGAGTAGCAATTAGTTATGAAAAGCTCCCTTGTTATAATATCCTTTATTCTAGATTCTCTTTGATTATTGCAGAAGACACCCAGTGGCTTAACCACATTTTGAACAAAAAAATAGAGATTGGGAGAGAAAAAGCTCAATTTTCTTGCCAAGGAGAATTTGGGGAGGGCAGTATTAGTGAACGTTCATGTAGACTCCTTCTTAAGACACGATCTTATTCTTCTTGAAACTGTGCTAGCTTCATCAGTAACAGCACTGGGCTCCAATTTTTCCTTTATGATGGATTTTGTTTCTGTGCTTCTTTTCTCCTCATCCCTGCTTCATAGCTGGGAAAGATGTAAACCATATAAACAGATGGGATTTTGCTACACTAGTTAACATGTTGATCAATCACATCATCTGCTGTGTGAGCCTTCCATCTCCTCCCTCCCTTCCTTTTGCAATCACACAAGAAACCCCAGCAGACTGCTTGTATATCATTGGTCAGGATGACAGGCAACACATTTCTCAATCTGCTTTCCCCTTTGAACATAGCAAGGGCTACAGAAGGTTTCACACCTAACTAAACCACAGATACACAATACTCCAGAGAAAACGCCATGCTGCATCCTGCTGTGCAGTGCACAATGCAGGACAGACGTGCCCACAGCTTCCTGGAAGCCTTCCTCCTGGTCTGGCAGAGGAGAATGCCACATCTGCCTGGGGACACCTTCAGTGACAAGATGTCTCTCCATGACATGGCTGTTGCTCTTAAAATGCATCATGGCAGCAACCTGCAGTCCTCAGGATTCAAGGCATTTCCTGAGCTAGGCACCATATGGTTACATAAAACCCTTCTGCAAAAGCTGCCGTGATGACAACTGGCAGGACAGGAAAAGAACTGGAGATGGAGCACAAAAACGAGGTAAGTGCAACAATGAGAAGTAAGAGAAGAACACATAAAAATCAAGTCATATTCACATCCATTACTTTTTATATGCCCATCATTTGCCAGTAGAAAAACACTATGTGGTCTGAGGGTAGAAAAGGATGTTCGCAAGAAAAACTAACATTTTTAGTTAGACTAATTGAATTGGCTTTAAAAAAAAACAACAACAAAATGCCTTTGGGCACACAAGATTTTCATTGATCCTCTCTGTGTTTGTGTCCAAGTCCCACTGGTGAGGTTTATAAGTGGATTTTTTAGGATGTCCCTTCTTCTCATGCCAGACTGGTAAGTGCAGAAAGGGCAGACGAAGCACACTTTCCAGACCACTGGGACCAGAGCTTTTCTCCTGGAAGTGAAAATCTTGACGAAAATGAAGAAAAGCTAAACCACTCCTGACTTCAACAATCGACTTCCTTACTGCATGCCAATGAGATGTCAGGGCTGGACTCCATTTTTTAGAAAAACTTTTAAGCTAAATCATGCCTACATTATTGTAAGAATTTTTAGCAGTAATTAACACACATAGATTGCAAAGCTCTTCTAGGCGCTGTGATGCTGCTGTTCTCTAAAGATGCTCAGGAAGACATCACACTGCTCCCTGCCTTAAAAACTGCTAATAAAAGCAGGCTTTAATTCTGAAGTGCATTCAGAGCACATGGGGGAGCAAAATCAATGCTTGGTTAAACAGATCAAGGAAAACAACTCCTTGGCAAGGTAACCGTGTTTTTCAGACTCCTATGTGCCCTGTTCAAATGCTACTAAAGTCAATGCAAAAACTCCCCAGGGAATTTGATAGATCAAAAAAAACAAGGAAAAAAATTCAAAGCCAAACCCAAAACCTTGACCACAGCACATTTAAAATCCAGTCACTACACACCTCATAATCTCTGGACCCAAGTGTTTTAGTATGAGAATCAGATTAAGGTGTACAAGGTCCCTTCAGCTGGTTCACATATTAGTGAGAGAATTCTGCCAACCATCAAGATTTCAACAGAAATATCACTTCTGTTTAACGTTACCTGAAAGAGCTATAGCTTCTAATATTGAAACATCAAAGGAACTGAATATATCCCAGCAGAATAATAAAGGCAGAATAAGGCATATATTTTCAACACAATGGGAGATTGAAGATTTCTCTGTATTATCTTACTATTGTTCAATAATCTGTGTCCATTCAGGGGTTGCAGCACATGCTTAAAATATTGAAGAAAAAGAAACTGCATGTCAGCCATGGCAACAGCATAGATGCAATCGACTCTCGACTTTGATTCTTTTGAAAGGAAAAGACTGAAAAATGGGGCTGTATTTATGGTAAAAGCTGTGCAAAAGTAGTTAGAGTAAAAAAAGGAAGAAAAAATGCTAACGTTTCTCTTTTAAAGTGACATCCTATCTGGAATATAAAGATTCAATTATTTAGAAAGCTGTGTTCTCAACAGACCTTTTCCTAAACTTGTAAAGGAAAAACACTACAGCTTTACATCAGTAACTTTTATTTCACCTTTCTTTTTTTAATTTTTGTGAATAATTTACCACTAGAAAATGGTTGCGAAAAACACATATTAATATCAGCATTTATTTTAAAAACTTCCAAATCTTTCTTTAAAAAATACATAGAATACAGGCAAAGAAATTAAAGAGAAGAGAAGCAGTGGACAGAATTCATAATATCAAAAATTACTGATCTTGGATTATGCACTATGTAAGAAGAAGAACTTGCTCCTCTTCAGAATACAATTGTTTTATGCAATACTCATTCATTTCTGCTAAAAAGAAACCATGGGCAACACTATTTTGGTCTTCTTAACTTCATCACCACAATGTGAAAATCCTATGCCTACTGTACTCTTACATGTATTTGTGACCGGATTTAAATAATTCAGAACATTTTTCTTATAACAATCAGGCTTTCTTGCAACACTTTCAATGACATTTTTTATGTCTAGATACTGCAATTACAATAGAGAAAGAGACTCAGAACTGACTAGGGACCCAAGATCTGAACCTGATGCACCCTCTCCTGTACTGTTTGCTTCAGCAAAGTCTTTTCACAATACCAAATTTCCAGAAATAAAAGTTTACACTTGGGATTAAATATATTTATGTGACAATCAACAAGCTTTATGGAGTACTAAGATAAATAATCCCCAAAGAGGAAGAATTTCTACAGAGAACAATCTAGTCATAACCAAAGCTCAGAGCAGTATTATTTCTCTGCGTTTTACATGCATCACTGATACAAGAAGTGGCAAATACTACTGGGAAAAAGAAACTCAATAATGTACGAAGAGAATTATTGTTAATGCCTCTTAGCTGTCCCTAAAGGTGCTAAAAGACACCACAGTAATACCTAGACAGGTCTTGAGGACAGAGAGGCCCACCCTCATTCAGAAAGTCCATGGCTGAAGCTAGAGTAAAATACACAGACAAAGGAAGCAAAATTTGGGATCCCCTTCTTTCAGACCTCACTGAAGAAGTGATTTCAGAGCAGTTGTGAGATAACAGACTGCAGTTAGCTATGTAATTAATAAATAAATAAACCAATAACCCAATCACACCAAACCCAAATCATTATCTAAATTCATGATCTACAGGTTATACTCACAGTGTCAGTAAAAAAAAAGGGAAGAGAAAAATGGGGGCAAGGTAAGTACTGATATGTATCCAAGAATCAACAAATACATTATTGCTAGACAAAGAGTTCACAAATGATAAAATCAGAACAGAGCATCATGAACATCCATTTTAATTTTGACAGCATATAGGCTATAGCCCCCAGTCAAAATGTATTAGATTAGAAACAATGGCTCTGCACAGAAGAATGAATGAAGGTTGGTTTCCTACTGCCTCCCTCTTGATTGCTCAACTTCTGAGTTCAATTATACTAAGATATTCTGCTTTCTTTGCCTTTCTCCTTATTAATTTTACTTCAAAGCATTTGGCAGCATTCTAAAGACCACTCTAGCAAAGAGGTCCCAAAGATGCTATGGCTGCAGCACTTCACTGATCCCTTCAAGGTCATGCAGTAAAACACTGGCAGAATGAGCAGAATAACCTGACAGGAACAGCAAGCACCTGACCTTCAAGGGTTCATGGTGAGCATTTCCCAAGGACAGCCCCACTCTTAGTTTCAGACTGAATCGCTTATTAAGAGGGATCAGAGAGACCTGTGGAAACCAGATAATGCCAAAATTTCCCTTTCTTAACCTCAAATGTGAAGGTCAGAGATCAGGAGTTAACTGACAAAATGCTGCATTGGTTTTTGCATGGCCAGGTTTTGGTAGCAGGTGTGGCTTCTGTGAGAAGCTGCCAGATGCTTCCCCCATGTCTGGCAGAGCCAATCTAAAAAGTAATGGCATTCTTTTTTCACTAAATTCAGGCATGAATTTAATTCTCCAAATTCTGTGTCAATGATGGACTCTGAGAAAGATGTAACCACATCGCAGGGACTGCACATGGCATCCAAAGTATCTTTCAAATAGGCAAAATAAAGGATGGAATAGGAATGCAGAGAAAGTAGTTTCAAGCTCCATTCGTTTCTAACGCTGTCCTTTTCAGAAATTATCTAGCAAAAGCAGACAACATCTCTACTTCAGTTTCATCCAGTGTGACAGCATATGTATGTGCTGGACAGGTATGAGGGTCATTACTTGTCACAATTCATTTTGGAACCCAACCACTTCTCTTACTTGCTGCTTTGAAAGTATCAAAACTTTCACATATCAAAAAACCAGAAAAATAGATTAGCAACTGTATCAATTTATTCCACTTTGGATCCTAAGCATTGGAAGGAGCATGTGTGTCAACAGTTGTTCTGGAAAAGGTCAATGTGTACAGAAGGAGAAGCTGCTAAAACAGTATTGTCTGATCTTTTTGTATAGGTACTTTTAATGTATCCTTCAGAGGGAACCCACGTTTAGAAAAAATAAAGGGTCAACTTAGCAAAAAAAAGCCAATCACAATATTGGGTAAAGAAAAGAGGGTTAGAACAAATAATCAAACACACAGTTATGGTGGCAACGTTGTGAAATTTTGTGCAATCTAGACAATGTCTTAAAACAGCAGTAGTAGAAGCAAACAAGCAATTAAGATGTCAATTACTATGAGGGAAGAAGGCTTTTATTTGAAGTCTTTTTTGTGAGTTTTATTTTTTTTTTCCTCCAAACCCCCCATTTCATACAAATGAAGCAAAAATTTCCAATTTACAAGACAGATATGTACAGTTCAACTACAAGGGAGATAGTTTTCTGTGACCCTATAAAAAATTCCAGGAACCTTGAAGAATTTTTCCTTTGCAGTAGCACTTTGGCTTTATAATGTGAGTCAGATAAACATCCTATGGAACCCCCCTATAGAACTTCCTAGGGAACAATGCTCCTCAATATTCAGAAGACATTCAGATCACATTTAGTCGCGCACATAGCATGGAAAATATATTTTTTTAAAATAAGCTGCTTTCCTAAGTCCATATTCAATAAGCAGCACTTTTGACCTTGAGAGCCAGCTAGCTATTTACAGAGCTTCACTCATGCTCCAGGCATGAGTGAAGAGAGTTCCTGTCCTTTGCCAAACAGAGGTGAAGAGAGTTCCTGCCCTTTGCCAAATGGACTGAAGCCCCTCAACAGCACCTGGTGCAACATCTCATGTCTCTGAAATTACATATGGACCTGAACGCCTGGAACGAGGCAAGTGTCACTGCATTCTCTTTGTTTTCTAACAAGCATGAACAGTATATGCAAAATTCACTCCCTACCCTCTCAGGATTATCTGTCCTAGCAGAGATAAGGTTGTGTGTGTTTGGTTGTCAAAAATTAAATAATGGGCTATACCGTATTTGTAGCCCATGCTTGCTGCAAGAACTGCGTGTAGCTCAGCCAGCCCAGCAATGGACCATGAGATGGTGGCATTCTGCCACTCACAATTTGTTTGGTTTGCTCTGGGTCCTGAGGTCCAGAGCCAGGATGCCAGCCAGGTCAAGATGCCAGTCTGGCAGAGCTGTCTTGGTGGAAGCCTGTGGGCCTGCACACTCATGTCCACATGCACTCAAAGCAAGCAAGGCTCTATAATGGAACTGAACAGCATGTTGGACTTCAGGTCAGGGAGCTGTGGTATGTTACAGTCAGCAAAAAAAAGAGCAGTTTTAGAAAAGTTATTTAGAGAATGCAAGAAAAAAATTTTCCAAGGTAGGAAATAGCCCAATGAAGGGGTTTGGTTTTTTGATTTCAGGAACAGATAGGATCTATAGGGAAGACTTTCTTTGTTCCAAAGGTATAACTCTAATAAAAACAACTTCAAGTTTTATTAGTCATGTAAATCCTTTTGAAGTTTGAACGTTTGTCATAAGCTTCAAAACCAAGCTTATGACAAACGTTTCTTTTAAAAGACCACGCTCATGGTTTTCAGGGGCCAGAGTATGAAATTCCTTGTATGCCTGCTTTCCCTCATCCAAGAGTTTGTTGCAGAGTCAACAGCATGCCAAGCTGACAGAGTGCCAAGCTCCTTTCTAATGTGACAGTCACAAATCATGTACAAGTGTCACATTTCTGAGGACTGAAAACATTGATACTCTGCAATGCTAAACAAGAAAAAAAAATGGAGTAAATCACTGAACCTGACACTACAATGCTCACAGACTTCTCTGCCTAGTTTTTCACATAACACAACAGCAGCCATTAAGAAACCATCACTGCCAGGCAGTGAGACATCAAAGCCTTGCTGCACACCCCAAGCCTGGGATAATTCATTGCAATTAACAGCTGACATGCTGAGCTTTGCTGTATCCAATAAAGTAGATATTTATGACAAAAGATGTACTGATAAGGAGAAAAAGAAACAGGTAGTCCCTCACATCTCATTTATTGGGGTCCTACCATCACATTTCTGGTCTGTAGTGTCAGCAGGCAGAACCTTCTCACTCCAGGTCCTCTATCTGTTATGTTTGCCATACATAAGCTGTACCTGTTGTCTCATAGCAAGCTGTACAGCTGAAATGCGGTCTAAGCTGTCATCTCTACCTTCATCACGTGGACTTGTGCACCATTCATATCCATCCTGAGAACTCCTGCAGACATCATTCTCTCAGGCCTATGCCTTCGACCACATCACATCACCTATACAACACTTACTGACCCACTCTACTCTGCTGTAACACATACACAGTACTGGTCCTGACTTCCAAAGGCTGTATAATTTATTATGGCTTACTCATAACTTCCTGTGTATTATCTTGATTATAAACTATGTCCTATGATCTTCAGTCCTTGACTGCCGTAATTAGTTTGCTATGTAACTTAGAAATATGCTCCCACCAGCCACTTAGGAACTCATTTATGCTCCCTTACATTCTCCAGCATGTAATACCCATGGAAACTTAACAATGACCAGGTCAGACCAGATGCTGGCTACTATGATAACTTGTTTGCACTGAATGGTTTGCATTGGAGAGTACTTCCAAAGATCGTCTAGTCCAATCCCCCTGCCACTGGTGGGGACGTCTGTCACTAGATCAGGCTCCATGCAACCTGGCCTTGAAAACTACAATGACAGGATATCCACAAATTCTCTCACCATCATGTTCCAGAATCTCACCATCTTCACTGCAGAAATATCTTCCTCACATCCAATACAAACTTACCCTCTTTTCAGTTTAAAACCATTGTCCCTTGAACTGACACTACAAAGTTTGTCTTTTTCTTATAAGCCCTCTTTATGTGTTGAAAAGCTGCAGTAACATCTCCCCTCAGCCTTCTGTTTCCCAGACTGAACATTTCCAGCCCTTTGAACATATTTTCATAGGAGGTATGTTCCACCCCTCAGATCATTTTTAGGACTGTCTCTGGACTTGCTGTAACAGACCCATGCTGTTCTTTCTGGGTTCAGGGCTTTAGAGCTGGATGCAGCACTTCAGGTGGGTATTATCTCAACCTGCTGGCCGTGCGGCTTTGGATGCAGCCCAGAACATGACTGGCTTTCTGGTTGTGAGTGCACATTGCACATTTTTTTTAGCCACCAGTACCTTGAAGTCCTTCTCCACAGGACTGCTCTTAACAGTTTGTAAATTTAATCTAACACTGTTTGTGTTGGACTCCATCTGGTCAGAGTAACCTCCTCTTCTTTTTCATTCATGCCACACTCAGGACAAAAAAGATGTCCTACAGTACTGATGGCAGAGGATAAGACTGATTTATCTTTGGTAAATGTGACCTTAGCAGAACCAGGACAGGAATGTGAACATGCTGAAGAAGGTCATACCTTTGCTGCTGAAAATCCCACTAAATCTGTCACATAAGCTCCCTTTACATTCAGTGTATTCAGAATTAATTAAGATATTTATCTGCTGGCAGGAGCATGTCAATCATCTCACTTTAGGATGCTCACTGTTTGGTGTGGCAATGCCCACCCTGAAGTAGGAGGCTGCAGGCGAGGGCATGGGGCTGTTGGTTTCCCCAACTCCTCTCTGGGGACTCTGGGGAGCACCCATCCCATCCACCAAAGACCTCCTCACTCCTGGGCAAGGTCCAACAACCTTCTTTGCACCAGTCCCCTTCATCACAGCTGGGTACCTTCACCAGGACCACCATAGTATCTGGTATTTCCAAGAGGCCTGAGGACTTTGGGGACCACTGCAACAAGTTTTAGCCAGCTACTAGAACTTAACATAGCTTCTATAACAACAGCAAGTGGGATTTAAGGAAAGATTAATTGGCTTTCTGGTCTGCCTGCTCTGCTGTCAATACACTACACTTACTGGAGTAACAGAGGGCTTCTCACACACAGCTTGAAGTGAATGGTTTGTATTAAGTTTTAGTGAGAGGCAGAGAGCTAAACTACCTCAGGAATAGTTTGATCATGACTAACTGGGGACTGCAGAAATTTAAAAAAGAGTCACTGTTCTTTTTCTTCTGGACAAGACCACTCATTTCAGGTCTTTTTCTTCCCCTCCAGTAACTCAAAACCAGAGAGACAGCACTCGGGCCTGTAACAGACTTGACACAGTCTGATACACACTCCAATACTTGACAACACCGACAACTTTATATAATTTTGTAGAAATATATTGTTTCTGACTTCTTCATGAAAACCAGGTTTGATTCTGTGTTCTCACTGAGTAGCACAAGCTTGGATATGCAGGCATTTCTTCCTCCTTGTTTCTTATCCATAAACCTCCCAAAACTAGCACAGCTTAGGTGGAATAAAGTGGTTAAAAAGAGTAGGGCTTGATTTATGTTTTTTCTCTCCTTCCACCATTTGGTGCTGCTGTGGCATCACAAACCTTGGCTCTTTGTCTTTTTTTTAATTAACATAAATGCGATGGCCAGCCCCCAAGCTATGTGATCATTCTTTACATCTGAAAAAACTCATCTGCACACATGAGACAAAGTGCCTAGTTCATCTAAAATCACTCCTAGGGTGTATATCAGAGTTACCTCACTCTCAAGATTAAGCCACTAAGCACTAACATAGGCTAGAAACAAACTTAAACAGGGCACACACCAAAACAGGACTCCCACCATCAGTGACCACTGCTGGCTGGGTTCAGCGGCAGGAGTGTGATTTCCAACCTCACCCTGCCAATTTTGGGTATTCTGAGTACCACAGCTTGGGAGTCAGGAGTCTGTGAGGAGTGAACCAAAGACACCAAATGCCAGTGATGTATGGGTGCAGGCTCCAGTTCCTGTGCTGGAGACAACACACCTGACATGAGGCAGCACATCACCCACTGCTTGGAGATGGAGGAGCAGAGTGTGGGGCTCCCTCCTGAGCAGTCCCTTCCTCCTGGTGATTATTGGCAAATACAGTGCTTCCCCTACACAAGACAGCACTATTCTACACCTTCCAGCCAGCTGGGATGTCACAGAAAGCACAAGTAGCCCAGTGCTCCCCACAGAAGCCCTGGTGTGACCACAGGGAAATTCATCTTCAGCCTCAACCAGGAGGCTTCACTCACAGGAGCTCCATAGAGTATCCATTCAGCACAGACAAATACACAACTTTTCTCTTGGATATGTGCAGCAGTGGCACAACAAAACCTACTTTTTAATAGGAAATTCAGCCCCTCATCCACACCACCAACCACCCCCCACCAAATTTCAAGCCTTCATCAAAATGCAGAGAAGTTATAGCTACTCAAAGTCAGCACATCTATCAAGATCAGAAAATAAACTTTTTTTTTCCCCACTGCTTTATTCCCAGAAATTCCTAACATTTTCCGGTCATAATTTTTTTAAAGAAAATAATTAAAATAATACGGCTTAGAGCACATATTCATCTTGGAAAAACTCATCCAAAGCTGTCAAAGTGTAGCATAGTCATCAATTTGAGGTGGAAAAAAAAAACAGACAAAGAAAAAGGAGGAAGTGAATGAAGTCTTCATTAGAGATGTCATTCCTAAGAATGCTCAGTGGGACTGTGAGTGGACCTGATCTGAGCCAGTCCTTGCTTCCAAGACACACTGGGTGGTGTTTGGTGGGTGGTGCAAACCTCATGGTGGGTGGAGTGCCATCCAGCTCTGGAGTGTGCTGAGTGGTGGCTGCCCTCAGGGGCGGAGTGGTCAGCTCCTGAACTCTCTCTCCAAGCACAGAATTAGAAGGATAAACTCCAGGCCATATGAGTGAATCGAGTGTAGCTTTAAAAGCAAATGGATATGAGCAATAATCCTACAGATAATTTTTAAGAGTACTGTAACTGTTTGTCCAGGAGCTTCCCTGATCCATCTCCACCACAGACCCCCCTCTGCTCTGGTGTGACACAAGGGTTTATCAGCACTCTTCCAAGAAAAGTGCATAATTGTGCCATGGCTCATCTCCAGCAATACAGACAGACCCGGTAAGACTCACAATAGAATTCTTATCTCATATCCCACAGAACACCTTTTTTCTCCTTGTTCCCTCTCACCCTTCTCTCTACCTATAAACACATGCAACTCATGAGTGCAATCTTGTATGAAATTTAAAAAGTAAGACGACCATGAAGTGCTGATCACATTACAACATTCAGATTTCGGAGATTTAGACTGAATAAAATATATGTGCACACATCCACACACATCCCCACAAACTGAGAAGCTGAACATGTACTCCCAGAGAAGACACCTTTAACTGAAAATTGCCTTCATACCTTGCTTCCTGCCAGGATATAGTTATAAATACTGTAAATCTAAATAGAAAAACCTGCATTACTAACTAATATACATCAGTCTCAACTAATTCTACTCCTCAGGCACAGATGCTTTTGCCCTGAAAGGTTAATCATTTTAGAAGACAATATTATGACTTTTCAGAGCATTGTATATTACAAGAAGTGAAGAAAAAACTTCACTGAAAGCCCTTGACGAAACATTCCTCTGAAAAAAAAACCCAAAATCAATAAAACCTTTGAAGTGTTGTTTTGAAGTACAACTGGTCTCATTTTCTGATGTGCCAGCATAAAACTGACTTCTGAGCATTTTCTAATGAAAGAAATAAGTAGGAATTGTCTTTTATTAAATGAAAGCCATGATAAAATCAGTAGAAAATGTAAACAATCTTTTAGATAAATGCAGTTAGCAATTTCAAAAATTAATGACAGATACAAATTCTTCAATTTCATGAGGCTTCTTGAACTCAATGGGTTTGGTATCTACCTGGAATTTTAGACTGAGGGAAGATTTGAGCTTCCTGTTCCCAGGATCCTGACAACTGCCTTGGAAAGAGAGTTTAAGTGGTCTCTTGGTAGCTTCTGCAGCCTTCCCTGCTTTCCCACCAGTGCTGGTGTGGCTCAGGATGATGACACGCACCCCATGGGAGAGGGCACACCCAAGCCCACAGCTGCAGCAGACTTGAAGTCTGTCTGTGCTTAATAAATGTCAGGTTTTAACAGCATGCATCATTATTGTTAATTGTACTCAAAGCCCCAGCAGGGCCAATGCCCATATTGCATTTATCAATTTGTACAAAAGCTAGCAAGCTTTAGCCTCCACCTGTGCAAAAGCAGCCTGTGTACCTGGCACAACCCCGAGGAAGCTGCAGCAAGGTGGGAGTCAGCCTCTTCCTGCAGGCAACCAGCAACAGGACAAAAACAAATGGAGTCACACTGCACCAGCAGAGGTTCAGTCACACATCCCTAAGAATTTCTTCACGGAAAGGGTTGACAAGCACTGGAATGGACTGCCAAGGGAGGTGGTGGAATCTTGAACACCCTGGAGGTGTTCAAGAAATGACAAGATGTGGCACTTAGTGTCATCGTCTACTTGACATGGAGGTGCTCAGTCACAGGTTAGACTTGATCTTGGAGGTTTTTTCCAACCTTAATGACTCTGTGATTCTATGATTTGAACCAATGATCTCATTATCTATTAATTCAACCCTTGACTAGAGTGATTGATATCAATGGAATTGTATAATCTCAATTGATACTAATCAATAATAAATAATTGCAAAGCCTACAAAGACTGCTGGAGTAATTTGGAACCACTAAATGACAATACTACCTGATAGGGCTGCAATAGACTTTGTCATCGTTCCTTATACAAAATCTTTTAAGTTACAATGAGAAACTGAAGGTGTGCAGCAACATCTTCCCATATTTCCAAGAGTATCATAGCCCTTACAGGATAGTCAGAAGTATCAAAGTAATGTTTTTGCTGATTAAAATTTTACCACATTTTCAGGTTGCATTGATGAGAAACGTTATTGATTTAACATGGTGGTTTTAGGTATGTCACTCCCCTAATGCATTTTCATACAATTGTTCCTTTTCTTTTTTCTTTTTGATACCATGATTTTTTTTACGTGTTAAAGTACCTTTGTGACATTGCTATTCAAAAGGCACTCCTGGAGCAAAGGTTAAAAGCAGTCAGGAGAGGAGACTTCTTCCATTTTCTCCCAAGCATCCATCAAGAGGTGAACAATTCACTCTGATCACTTTCAAGGGACCATGGGCAATGCTCACATTGCCCCTAAGCATGGATCACTGCCCTGTTCATGTCTCACACCTCTCAACTCTGAAGCCACCTGCTGAAGAGCTGCTTCCACTCCTCTTTTGATATTCAAAATATTTTTTCCTTTTGAAACACATTTCAGCCTCACCCCCACACTGCAATAGTCTGTGCAACCTCAGAATTAAATAATTTTCAGTACACCAATGGGCTGGCAGCATCGACACATCCATGCCACCCCAGGCTTATGATAATACACAGCGTCCCTCTTTCCAACCAGACTTGTCACTCTGACCTTCAGGCAAATACTAATGTCAGCAACTATTAACTCTGCTAAGTTCATTATGCATTGAGTGTTTTTCTTGAAATTATTCTTGTTTGTAATCTTGCACTGCATAATGTTCTACTCAGGATTCTATTATTTTCAGAATGGTGTGGAACCAGACTTTTAATACCATTATTACAAAACCAGAATAGCCATCTTTATATTTCCTCAATTTGGAGATAAATAATTGCAAATGATAGAGAAGAAACAGATGGGCAATCACAGCAAGCAGAAGCAGATATGGTCTCTGTTTAAACTGTCACTGACTCATGCCACCAGAACACCACTGGTGCCAAAATGAGACAACATCCCACTCTTCCACGAGCTACAGGATTTCATGCAACCAGGAAAACTTATAATAACAATGCTGATATTATCATGAAGTCTCAATGTTTCTAATTAAATATGTCATAATTTCATGACTACTGAAATATTACAGGGCTAATTTGTAAAAGAGAAGAAGTGTCCATGCAGGCAGTCATGGACTTACTAAGATAACCAGATTCATGCAGATGGCTTTGTACCTTCAAAATGATCTTTATATGCCTAATCTTGTAATGATCTCTAAATACCTTTTAACAACTTCTGCAATATCAGAGGGTCCTAGTAGGGTTAATGGGAAAAGGCTATTCTGAAGTAAGGTGAAAGCCCTCTCAATATCTCTTTTCCAGCTTGTCCCTAATAATAGGTCCAGACTGCACTTTTTTTGTGTCTTATACAATTCTGAAGATATTCCAAATACTCGGTCTGATATGTGTGGGTGATAAAAGGGATATCATTGTCTTTCACCCTTTTTCATGCTTCTGTGAGGAAAAAAAAAAACTGGCTTGATGCCTTCATTAATATTTTTCAGTTCACTAATAAATGCTATGAAATACAGCCTCAAGTTAGAGGGAAATAAATTAACTTTCTGAGCCACTGGCAATTAGTTTTGAAAGACCGCCTAGATCTGGTGAGCTCCCAAAAAAAGAGAAAAAGGAAAATGTGGCCTCTGTTTTTCAAAAAGAGAGCTGACAAGTACCTGGAGGGCAAAGCAACGTGCCTCTTACCCTTCCAAATGCAGGCAGCTGAATGCCCAGCCCTCTACTTAACCTACAGGGTGAACATGCTATTTGGGTGTCATATTGAAAAAGCTTCAAAAGAACAGAAAATTGACAAACTATACTTGGGACAGTGACCAAACTGTGACATGGAAGAACAACATTTTTCTGCATCATGACTGCTTTTGCAAAAGCAATAAAGAACGTGGAAGTTCACTTTCAATGCAGAAAATCACATCCAAGGAGACAATACTATATCCCCAAAAGAAGTGCTCCGCATGAAGTATTTGGCTTTATTTTTAACCCATTTAATAATTCACAAAGAAAGACTACCAACGAACACCTCATCAGAATTTTACCTCCTTGAGTTACAAAAACCAGCAAGTCTGTCATTGCAAGCCATCTGTTAGACACAGCTGGCAACTCCTCTGCTTATAAATCTGACGCTGCCTTTTACGAGCCCTTGCTGAAGTCATGATGATGAGGTTGTTACTTCATAACTGAATAATGCAGTTTTATAGCTTGTAAATTCCCTGCTGAATGGCTTGAGGTGAACTTGTGGAAAGCAGAGGGAGACAGAATGGCTGTAGAAGACAACTGCTGCAGAAATCTGCCATCCCACTGCCCAGAGGCAACTTCATGTTCTTTCTCACCAAAGGCTGAGTCTGCAGCTTGAGAAGGAACTAGAAATCTGAAAAATATTTCAGGATGCAAGGCAAAAATGGTGCAATGTGTTTTGTCCCTGTTTTCTGCACTGGTTTGAGAGTAGGAAGAGAGGATTCAGAGGCTGTGCTGTGTTTGGCTCATCAAATAACATCTTACTCTCCAAATTTATTTCTGTTTTATTTCTGAGCTACAAACCCAAAATTTTTGCAGGTCAGGTCTGGGCTTCTAGAACTTCTTGAATTGCAAAACTGCCCTACTACATACAATTTCTGTTCAGAATAGGAAATGAGGGTTCTGGAAAAAATACTAGCAGAGAAACTCAAATTATTTATAAAGAAAAATAAGTGTTTTATTGCAAAAGATAAAGAAGTGAAACTGCAATACCGCATTGCAGTAGAGAAATGCACGAAATTGAATGAAACACTACAGCATAAGAGGGACAAGAATTCAGAGAGAAACAGAGTAAAGAAAATTATTACAAAGCATAAAAGATTAAACTGTATTTCTATGCTACACGTTAAGTACCTTAAGGGTATATATTTGCAGACAGTATGCCTAAACAAGAGTCTGGAGAAAATTATTTCTGTCAATGAAAGGCAGACTTTTCTGTCACCAGTGCTGAAGTAGCCATTTTATTCTCTGCCAAACTACAGATTGCTTTGAAAGAAAAGAGGTTTCATTTTTATTATGAGGACTCTAAACCAGATACAGCTGTGCAACAAAACAGATGTGGGACTGCAAAACTGGAGTAAAGTTCACTGGATCATATGTAAAGGAAATAATTATGATACAATACACTATTCTGGAACCTGAAGTCAGTGCAGAAATGCTGACTCCTTTAATGTGGGTTCCCCCTTCCCAATCCCATGATCTGCTGACAAATGCCAGCACTGTTGAATTGCATTTCCCTGTTCCTGAAAGGCACTGATGCTGCTCCTGCTGCTGGGATGGTCTGAATTTTAATGCTGCCCTTTCACAAGAAGAAAAAGACAGTAATTCTTATGATGGTGTCCTGCACTTCCCTCACATAATTTCCTTCACCTTTTTCATTTCCTACAGTCAAACTGAATACCTGCAAAAGGAGAAAAACACTAAAACACTCTTCCTTTTCCATTTTCCATTTTCTATTTTCCATTATCTTGTTGGGTATACCCCATATATTATATAGAATACTCATTCACTGTGTAATCAGAGTACTTATTCACAGCCAACACTCCAGGAGTCACCAGAGCTCAAGGGAACATATTGGAGCTATCTTTAAATTAGCTATCTCAGTATTGATAGCAGGGTAGCTATCATAGCACACAGCACATCACAGCATGCTGAATATTGCAGCTCCTTGAAACTTACTGCAGGTTTTTCTAAGAGAGCTACAGCCTCAGCAGCATTTGTAATGAGGGCTTCTTCTATTTTTTTCTCCATATTTACTGTAACTATTTTGGGTTTACAAATGAAGAAGGGAGAATAATGAAATAATGAGAAGAAAGGATGAAAACCAACATGAATTAGCTGAAGGGAGGAAACAAAAAACCAGGCTTCTTCATCTCTTAAGTCATTCAGGTTATTAAGTACTTTTTTACCCTATTACCAGGTAAAACAATCTTTTGCCTAGACCTGCTGAAATTGAAGTCAACAGCTAAAAATTAAAAAAAAAAAAAAAACCACACCAAAAAACAAAATGAATGGGATGACAATATCAGGTTGAGTGACTTCCCAGCGCTGGGAACTACATCGAAATGTGATAACAAATTATAGGAAGTTTGGGAACTCATTACTTTTACTAAAACTCAGAACTCTAAAAGAAGTTAAATTTGCAGTTATGTAATGGACTCTCACACATTTGCCTAAATTCTCCCAGCAGACCAAGAAAGCATACTCTTGCTTTCAGGTGAGAGAGGGATGACTTTTCAGGTGACTGAGGCCTGGTCAGTAGAATGAATAGATATGAGGGAGGCCCTCAGGTATGATGCAAGAAATATCTAAGACTATTTATTTCTTGAAGATAAGCACATTTCCAAGCTATTTGTGCTGGGAAATTGCCCACATCTGGAAATTCATATAGGGCATAATGTACACAACAGAAAGAATATCAGTGAATTGACAACAAAACTTGCAAAACAAACTTTGAAATTTCTTACTGGTCAGCCTTGTTTGACTTAAACCACTATCTCAGCGACCCAGCGTTCTGGATCAGAGATCTTCACTCAGGGGAGTATACATAGGCAGATGAGCTGTCAGTCAGTTCCCTCTCCTCCTGTTTTGAGACCTTTGATCTAGCTACTTTTCTTAAAGAATATCCCTACAGATGCATTTTCAATATCTCATTTACCTCATACTCATTTTCACCCAGGTTGTTTCCTTAGCTAGATAACTTTAATGATCCATATGTTATGAAGCCAAGAATTAACATAGTATATTATGAAATATCTGGAAGACTTCAATAATGCTACTGGAAAAAGTTGTTTGAATTATATTTCAAAACTTGCACAAAGCCTCAAAACTTGTGTAAATCTCTATTAAACTGAAAACTCTTCTCATTCCATTGGATTACCACGTGTCACAGGTCTTGTGCAACTGAAGTAGAGATATGGAATAAAAATGAGCCCAAAAGCCAAAGTCTATCATAAAAGATTTAGTTTGAAAAAATAATACTGCTATAAATACCCATGAAAAGCATTCCTGGCAAGTACTCACCAGAGGGAGTGCCACAGATCTAGGAAAAGATACCAAAGATGAATGTTGAAGCCTAATTTTCTGAGAGATATCAGTTTTTTAAACTCTGTAGCCTCTGGACACAGAAAGTGAATTTGATAATGTAAAAAGATGGTCATCAAAAGCTTGGACAGTCATAAAAATGTTCTGGGGGAAAGGGATAATACTGAATAACACAATATTCCATGCTGTCCTATGATCTGTACAGCTTCCTATCAATAAAAAATTTACTTACCTAAACACATCCAGGGCAAATATTCTCCCCAGCTTGAACAAAGCCACTCAACTGAGGTTCATGAGTTGAGACAAATGCAGAAAAAGGCAGCATTATGTTATTCACTGCAATTCTTCATTTATGAACTATGCTAAGAACATTTACTTGTGATAAAAAAATCAATGGAAATATCTACATAGATGGTTAGTGGTTAGCTTTTTATATAAAATTATCTTTCCCTTTTGGGGAAATTACTCTTTTTTAAAATAATGCAGCATATTCATGGGTGACTATGTCCTCAGAGAACAGTAACATTAGAAATAATTATGAACCATCTTAATTCATTAAAGCTGGTTTTCCACCCACTTAAGTTTTTAATCTATTGCTACGCTAGCCAACTGAAAAGTGACACACTGACAGTAAGGAAATGATTATATCACCACCAGCACTTTCTGAAAAAGCAAGAGCCAAACATTGGCTTGTCCTTGGGCAAGAATTCAAGAATTAGGAAAAAATGTCAAACTAAACCTGGTAAAAGCAGTATCAGATGAAAGACTTGAGGTATTTGTGTACTAATGTCTCTTCCCAAAGCCCGGTTTCAGGAAGACATGTCCATACTGGCACAGGTAACAGGCTAGGAAGAGATCAATGTGACAGGCACACACAAAAGACAACAGAACCAACTTAATCTCTCTGCAATGTGAGGGAACAAAGAAAGACATGATTTCTTTCTGTCTTTAATTTTGGCTTATCTTTCAAAAGACTTTTCAGAAAGAATACTACTCACATGCTCCACATTCAAGGCCACGTTGTCTCCAAATAATGTTAAAAATTTTGGCCAGGATTAACTATACTGTGGCTCTGCTTCCCCAAGTGCCACTGCATAGAAATACAGGATAATACTTAGTGGATGAGAGAAGTAATGTTCATACAATGGCACCTACAAAAACAGAGCAGGCCACAGTACAAATCTGCTGGACCAAGACCTGTGGGGAATGGTGCTGTGAACTTTCATTCATTGAAGAAAAATAAAAATTAACGAATACAAGATACCAATGGCTCAGGAAAACGTAACTCATTTCACAGACAAACTTTAAAACCCCTGTGTCTGAGGATTATTTAGTTATGTCAGCTCTGCTGGAGCTGATCTTCATCAACAAGGACTGATCAGAAATGTGAAGGCTGGGGATAGTCTTGGCTGCAGGACCATGAAATGGTAAAAGTGAGGCTCCTGAGAAGATGGAACATGGCAAACAGTAGGATCACAACCCTGGACTTTGAGAGAATCCACTTTGGCCAGTTAGGGGATCTGCTTGGAAGAACTTGATAGGATATCATCCTGGAGCAAAGAGGTGTCCAAGAGCTGGCTGACTTTCAAGGATCACCTCCTCCAAGCTCAAAATTAGTCCATTCCTAAAAATCAGGAAGTCAAATGCAGGTGGCAGGCAGCCTCCACGGATGATTAAGGTCCTGCTCAAACATAAAAAGGAAGAGTGTAAGAGGTGGAAGCAAAGACAGAAGAAATGCTGAAACAGTTTGAACGTGCAGGAACAGGGCTATGAAAAACTAAAGCAAATCTGGAGTTTAATCTCATTACAGGCAACAGCAAAAGCTTCCACAGGTATATCCACAACAGAAAAGCTAGGGAAAATGCAAGCCTACTTCTAAATAGGAATTGAGATCTGCTAACAAAGGACAAGGAAACAACTGCATTTTCTAGCTATAAACAGATGAAGCATAGTCTATGTAAGTGGACAGTGAGTGTGACTGAAAACTGTCAAGCTCACAGGGCTGTGGTCAGTGACATGAAAACCAGACCAGTCTGAAAGCCAGTCACCCATGGTGCACCCTGTAGTTCATACTGGCATCTACTAAATACTGCCTAGTATCCTCATTAATCACCTAGATGATGGAGGAGAGCGCACCAGAAGGTTTGCAGATGATACAAAATTGGGAGGAGTGGCTGATACATCATATGGATTTACGTCCGCTCAGAGAGACCTCAAAAATGGAGAAATTGGCTGACAAAGACCCCATGAAGTTCAGCAAAGAACCTGTGAGGGAATAATGCCAAGGACCAGACAGACCAAAGAGCTGAAAAGCAGATCTTCAGAGAAGGTCCTGGTAAGCACCTAGTTCAACATAAGCCAGCAGCATGTCCCTGTGACAAAGGCCAGCAGCTCCATCGGGCACAGCAGTGCCAGCAGGTGGCCCTGCCCCTCTGCATAGCACTGCTGAGACACACCTGGAGTGCTGTGCCCACTTCTGGAGTCCTTAGTTTGAGGGAGACATGGACATACTGAGAGAATCCAGCAAAGGTACACAAAGATGATTATGGTCTTGGAGCACCTGTCTTATGATGAGAGGCGGTAAGAGCTGGTTCTGCTCAGCCTAGAGAAGGAAAGGTTCTTATCAATGAATGTAAAAACCTGATGGGGGCGTAAAGAAGGTGGGAGCTAGAATCAAAGAAAAAGAGGTAACGGGCACAAACTGAAGTGCATGGAACTTCATTTAGACATCATAAAAAAACCTTAGTCTCAAGAATGGTCAAATTTTATAAAAGGCTGCCCACAGAAAGTGTGGAGTTTTATCTTTATAGATATTCAAAATGCAGGTCACAGCCCTAGGTCATCTGCTGAAGCTGACCTTGCTTTGAACGGTCTTGATGATTTTCAGAGGTGCCTTTTGACCTCAATTATCCTGTGACTGCAATTCTGTTTCTCCTAGTATCCTGACAGTTGCTTTCCTACAGTGTGGAAATACACAGCATTTTAAGAGCACAAAAGCACCAAGGGCACACATGTTTGCACACACACAAGCAGTTTACACAAGCAGAACAGCAGATGCCTTTACAGGCTTGCAATACTGTGTGGAAGTTGTACCACAACCTCTGTTCTTCTGCCAAGAGAGAGCTGACCCAAGTTCCTACACAGCAGAAAAGCAGTGTATTCATCATTTTTCAATCAAATGAAAAGAGAGAAAGTGTGATGAGCATGCTGCACAGATCAGGAATGCTGGGAAGCAAGCGCCAGCCATCAAACCACATCTGTACTCCTGGTGTATCATTTTACACTGCTCATGGCTGGAATGTGCTGCAGCAGCATGGCCCAATTGGCAGCTGGAGTGTCAAACCCAGTGCCTACATTCAGCTGGCTGCCTTTCCCGGGGCAGCACAAAGAATGGCTGGCTGAGCAGCCAACCCTCCTCCCACGCCAGCTCACAGGCCTCTGGGCTCCTTTGCCTGGCTCTGAGGGAGCAGATGGGAAGAGTTTGCTATTTCTGGCAGTGAGAGAGAGGGGGAATAATCTTTGGCTGTCCATGGGGTGGGAAGCGTAGCTAAGGAGGGAAAAGGCATGAGTGGGTTGCTGCTGCCTGCTGCTGCCTTGGGGTGGTGGGGAAGGGAGGCTCTTGTGCAGAAGTGTGGATATGGGAAGATGCTGTTAGAAGAGTGGCTGGTGTTTCAGGTGGAGAAACAGGCAGTGGCCCTCTCTGGAATAACACAGAACAGATCCAGCTGTTGAGATCACTCTGCACAAGTGCATCTCCATAAATTCTTCTAACAGCACTAGTGATGAAAGGCCTTGTTTCTACTATCACAGTCCTGTGCTATTTAATCTCCCACCTTCCCACTTCAGGTGTGAGCACATCCCTGCCCTGCCCTGGTCGACGCCCATCTTCTCTGCTACATGCACAACTGCAGCCACTCTGCCAGGCAATCATGCACGCAAGATCACAAGGATGGAGCCACCAGTCTGGCAGGCCTCTTCCAAACCTGCACATTCCTTCCTTACAAACTTCTTTGACATGACATTGCTTAAACACCTTCAGTGCTTTGAGTGAATCCTGTAAACAGGAAGATTCCTGAAAATATGAAGAAGAGGCATTAGCTTTTTCTCTACCAATTAATAACTTTTACTGGCAGTTTCCTGTTCCTCTCAAGTAAATTTTTCAGGTTAAGTTCACTTTAATATAGCTATGCAAAATTATGAGGTAATTTTCTGCCAATGCATACAAACACATCTAGATACACGGACATATGAAGTATCAGACAGAAGGAACACAGCATTAGAATTCATATTAAAATATAGTTAGTAACTTGATTCACCCAAGAGAGAATGTTTTGGACATGGAAAATCAGGAGGAAAATATATTTGAAGCTCAGATTCTACACACTCACTGGGCCCATCCTAACCTCATCACTCCTAGGTGGGGTAGTACTCTGGCCAAATGCATAAGTCTGCTTTCAAAACAAAGGGAAATTCTAAAGGCAAATTGCTTATAAGACAGACTCACAAAGCTAATTCCCTAGAGAGCCTGAAGCGAGGTGCCCATCTGCTCCTCTCCACTGGAGATACAGTTCCACAATGATAAACAGCTGCTAGAAAAACTCTGAGAGACAGCAACTGAGAACAGTATAAATTAAGACAAGTTATATCAGAACAGTCACTACAAACCCCACACATTTCTGATAACAAACCAAAGGGCCTGCCTGAGATGTGAAGACCCTCTCCAGCTAGTGGCCCTGTAATGGCACCCCTAATCCCCTATGATCCATAGCTCCAGGGAATATTTTCTATCCTGCTAGAAAATTATCCATCTCTAATAGCTGCAGGATGCTAGACAGATGGGGAATTAGGGCCACACACTAAAGACATTGAGTTTTGTGTGGCAATCTTTCTTGTTTGCCAGTACAACTGTTATGCCAGACAGAGGGATATGGCCTCAGCTGTCAGGAAGGGGAGAGTCCCTACAGGAGGTGTCTGGAAACAGCTGGGAAACCTCCCCACACTTTCTACCCCATGATAAATCAGCAATAAAACAACGCTTTGTAAACAAAGCAAATACCTGGATTTAGTGTGGGCTTTCTTTCCAGTGACCCTTGCAGTATTGTACAATGATGGGAAAGTGCCACAGTGCTCACTTTACATCAGGGTAACAGCAGTACTTCTAACGACAGTACTGGAAACTAAATCCAAAGCTGCAACACTGGCTCCATGGCTATCTAAGAAGTTTTACCATTAATATAACTGAAGCCAAATTTCCCTTAGTTCTTCTGAGTCCTCGACATTTCTTTCAGCCTCTTTTTTTTGGAATGAATTTGCTGCAGCTTTTTTAAGGTGTGGAAAGAGCTGTTTCCTTGGATTCCTCTTAGCAATACCTATTTCCTTTTTACAAAAACACTAACTATATACCAGGGAAACAAAGACCACTTTTGCACTTCTTAATTCAGGAGTCCTAAGGCGGATACAGAGAAAGGTGAAGACTTTGAGAAGCTGAGAAAAGAAAAAAAGCCTGAAATTCAAAACAATAAGCTGCAAAAATTTATTAACTGCTTTTGCTTGTATTTAAACTGGCAATATGTATGCACACAATGCAAACATTCTTCATGATATCCCCAGAATTTACTATCTCCTGGACCTACTTGAGTCAATTCTAGGAGCAGGGAGCACAAAGATAACTCAATGCCTGTAATCATTAATGTTGAGGCCTCTGAAGTGAGGCACATGGCAATGTCAGCATCACTATGCCTTGATCATGATGTAGCACCTTTCCTGTTATTTTCTGTCTTATAAAATATTCATTACTTTTTTCCTATCCTATCACTAACTTTTGCTGGAAGTTCTCTCACATGGTTGACTCTCTCACCTTGTCTTTGATCCCCCTCAAAATCTGCCCATGACTTTCTGTTCTTACCATATTAACAGTTCTGCTTTCATGTTTCCAAACAGTGTAGTCCCAGTGCCAATCCCTCCTTCAGCTCCATGGACCCCCATTCCTGCCCCCTGGAACTTCGATCCTTTCTGAAGTCATTCTGTTAGTTTAACAGCATTAACATCTACAGAAAAGCCACGGGACTATTACTTGAATATGGGCTTTGCCAGAAACTCTGGATTTGGCTCACAGAAACCAGCTCATGGATTTAGGCACAGTTCCAGAACACTAAACCTGATATGTGGATAAAAGGTATTTCTTGAATTAGGGTTGCAGAAGGGCACCGACTTCTCTTGTCACCACAGACAACCAGACCATGCTCTCTCCTTACTCTAAACTCAAAACCCAAACAAGCAAAAAACCTCAACCCAACCAAAATCAAACCAAACCAAACCAGATCTTTGACAAGTCAAAAACTGTTCTCAAAGACATCTATGCCCCTAAAGGTAATATCAAACCTTTGAGCGACATCAAGCCACATCATATCAGAAGAAGCTAACCAATTTCCAGTTACCACAGTGCTTTTAAAAGGTTGCAGTGAACAATCCTTATAGAAGGAAGCCCCACTCCATAACTGGTAAGCACAAAGGGCAGGGCCATCACTCACCATCACTTGGAAAAACAGCAGTGTTCTCCACCACCTCTCATCATGGGCAGAGGAGTAAAGCAACTCAATTTGGCCGATGCCAGGATGCACATGCAATGAGGATCTGCCTGCATCCAGCATCACATGTCATCAAATACAGTCAGCATGCTACAGACTTTTTAAAAGCCACAATGAGGAGACAGCATATTCTTCAATGACCCTAAACAAGCTCATACATAAATTAGAAGCCATCTATAGAACTGCAGTTTCTATTCTCCCATGGAATTGAAAGGAGGATGATTATTATAGCAGCAATTGTTAGGGCTGCTATATCAAAAGGTCAATGTGCAATTACCTACACCCCTCAATACATACGCACAGAACAAACAGCAAACCATTCCCATTTCAAGAGCTTGTAACTCCTCCAGACACGTCATGTAGTATACAAATCTTAGCCCAAGAGCACTCACTCATCATAGTAAAACTAGAAGGTCTATTTGTAGATATATTTGAAGTTGAGAAGGGCTTATAAAACCTGGGTACATTTTCATGTCAGCTTGTTCCACTCACTTCAGCAAAACAGCTTTTATTTTTTCTTACTGAGAAATTCTGCACCCTATTAACCTTTTTTCTATTGTATCAGGAACATGAGCACAGCAACATTATTCGCTTGTGCAGGAACCAGAGGCCAGACTTTGAACAGGGACTGATCCTTGTCGTTGATCCTTTCACCCTCAGTACATTTGCAGAATGTAACCATCTTACAAACCACATTCCTACAGGATTGAAATGTCTATCCACAGTAAAAGGTCAACTACTTTTCTACAACAAAAACTTTAAACTTGCATTGTACCTTTAACATTGCAAAAGCTTCTTCTGAAATCAAAGCCATATTATCTATTGGTTTGAATACATTTTTAAAATTGCTAAATGTTTTGTGATTGTGATCGGAGAAAACTAAATTATTTTCTTTCACATAAGAGCTTCAACTTCTAGAAATATTATCTATGATGAAATGATATACTAGCTCAATAAGATGCTCCACTACAATGCCCCACAAGAATATCACTAAAATTTTGGGTGATGAACGCTGCAATATTGAACATTGTATAAGACTGAAGGAAAAAATATGAGGAAATCTTCAGTGCATTAAAAGCAATTACCAACTAAACTAAGATCAATGACGTGAAAAAGTACAACATAGGAATGATTTTGCTTGCACTGTTTCATCTGCTTTCAAGTTCCAAACACAAATCTTGGAGCTTCTGAATTTCATGAACTTCTAGTATAATTTCCTTAGTTCACAACAAAACCTTACAGATAATTTTATTAGTAAAGCTATTTTGATGCCATAAAATTAGTCTGATCTGTTGCAATTCATTCTGTTACAAAGCACAGATTAGACACTGACATTATCTCAACGCAGACTGTACATTTACTCTTGACACCAAACATGGTATTAATTTTTAAATGGCAGTTGTAGTTAAGCCATTATACAAAACTACAAGAAAATAAACCTCCAGTTTTTCAACAGCATCACACGGCTTGGTGTTGATAGCAAACTTTCTGAGAGTGCACTAAATCCCACTGTCTCCTCTTGGACACTGAGCCACTGACCATAACTCTTTGAATGCAACCATCCAGATAATCCCTTTTAAAGCAGCCATACTCCTCTCCCACTCTACTCATGCAGACATCCGCATGCAGACATTTGTCATCTGAACGGGACTTCATAGCAAACTATTATTACAGAACTACTGTTCCCCCATAATTATCAGTTTAAAAGAGAAAGGGGAACTCATATCAGGAACTCAAGCCTCTCTAAGTTTTTAATGAGGAAGGAGAAGGAACCTAGGAAATTAATGTGGAACTGTATTTTGATTTCCAGTTTATGTCTGGCATCTTTTGCCTTATAATGACTGTTTCTAGACTAAAAGAGAAGATACAAAAGCCTCACCTCAGTTACAGTCTACTGCCTAAATGCATTAGGGATAATTTGTGTACGGTGTCAAAAACTACGGCAGAAGCTAGGCCATTAAAAAAAAGTACATTTCTAAACAGCATGGTTATGTTAAGGATAAAAAAAAAATGTATTGTGCTTGAAGTCTGGCATGTGTTTGGGAATGTAAAACAGAACACACTTGCAGAGGAGACATTGGCAGAGTCTCAGTTATAACACACAGTTATTTCCACTATAATACAATTCAGATATTTCAAATATTTCAAACGTTTATACGTTTTGTACAATCACAGTACTTTTGAAAATTCACTGTGTTTGAGCAGTGCATGTATGGGGCTGAAGGACAGGACGTTGCAGGCACAGATGACATATTCATCGGTCAGGAAGCAGAGGGATACCTCTGCCTGAGGCAATGGCACAGTTCTAACACACATTTTTACATGCAGCAATAGAATTTCAGACTCCAATAACAGAGTCAGCTTTTACTACCTTATGTTTAAAACAGCTTTGTCAAAAAGCATTAAGTACCCTGGTCTTTTGCTTCAGAATAACAATTCTTGCACAGTAGGTGAAATTTCCTCTTGATCACAGCTAACCATTAAAGTGGTATTAAATTTTAGTACAAAATTAGTAGGGAACTTATGAGTATTTCCTATTTAAAAATGGGACCAAAAAACCTTGAAGCAAACAAAACTTAACAAAAACATCTCTAACCTATTCCTATTAAAAGATTAAATTAAATGTAAAACCATTTAAGCATTTAATTCCTTTAACAATGAAAATCTTACTCAAAAAAAGGAACGAAAACTGAATATATTTTAAATTGATTCTCTTTACACTTGATGAAATGCAAAGGAAACCTCTATCTCTACCTCTGAAAAAAAGCAGGCTTTAAATATGACTATGATTTGTTTTCTTTCCATGCAAGGCAGTATCTAAATCATTCCTCCACACCACCCACACAGCCATACTCTTATGCCCTTTCCAGAACCCAGCTTTATTGACATCTCAAAGAGAATGAAGGCTAAACCTTAGTCCTATGAAATCAGACATAAGCTTCCCTAGCTGCCACCAGAGTACCAGAAATACACAGTGGATGGTTCCCACCACTCAGCAGAGATACTGATGCTAGGACTGGATGGATCCCCCTTACACAGGTGGAACAGCTCTTTCCATTGATTGCGGAGAAAGACTGATGAAGCCTTCCCTAGGTTTGATGTGTAATTTTAAAATCTCCCAAACCAGCTGGATACCAGTCTGAGCAGGAAAGAGATCTGGCACTTGTCACAGAGGAATGTCAGAGCACAGTGGTCACCCAGGGCTGGCTGGTGGAAGGCCCAGGACAGTCACTGGGCTACACTTCTTGGGGCAAGGACCAGCCCTACTGGGGCATTTAGAGCGCTGAATTCTCACAAACGGTGGCTGTTCAGCACAACTCCATAATAACTTAAGGGAAGCCATAGAAGGAGGTGGGGTACAACAGACACTTAATAAAAAGGTGTGTATGATCCTTAAAAAAACAACCCTTATATTTCAAGTCAGTTTCATCATTCCCTGACTACCCAAAATCGTTCTACCCTCTGTCCTATGTGAAATCTGTTTTCCCCTCCCACATGCTAATATAAACTGAACAATGCACCAAGCCCCCCCCCCGATGCTCCTGACACCAATTTCTTTGGAGCATAGGTAATGGATGTCAATGGCACCAACACAATCCTGCAGTTTTTTATGTTGTTCCCTCCAAATAACCTGAATTCACATGATGTCAATGAGGCCACTGTGAGGCATCGTGAGGCCACTCCTTCCAACTATGTAGTTGTTCATACAAATAAAGGTCACTTCCTTGACCCCAAATGCAAAAGATGTCTACAGGAGTAGCACAGCAATTTCAGCTGTCTGAGGCTGTGAGAGCCCTATGATTAGTTTATTAGAGGACTGGAAAGTGCCTTTGCATCAGTGCCAACCTTCTCACATCTGACATTATACTGTATAGAGTGTTTAGCTCTATGAATTAAGCAAGAAGAGACACACTATTCACTCAAATTACTCACCAAGATGTGAAGAATCTTTCATTTCATGAACATAAAAACAAATAACAGTTGTAACACATATTCCTCTGAAAACAAGGCATGGTTGTTCATAAAGCTTTTGAATTGTCTGGCAAGTGCTTTCTGCTTATTGAGAGGCTGTAATTGCTGCCTCTTAGCTAAAGTGAACCTTCAGCCTGATTCCTGACCTTGTCCCTGACCCCTACTTTAATCTTTTATATTGACTTAGATATAATCTGGGCCTAACACATTTTGGCAAAGCACCACAACTTGATACTGTTTTGCTTTTGACAGGCTTCTTCTAACTCTGGCCACTTCTGTGGTTTCACTCACTGCAATTACCTGGTATTATCTGGGGATTGAAATGTGCAAATGGTATGCTGCTTGTAAAAAAAAAAAAAAAAAATCCCCAAAAGCCTCCTTCAGCCCAAAGGAAATTCACTGCCTGCCCTGGAGCTGAGCTCTCCTCACTCTTGGTCTCTCTGGGCTTGAGTCTGGAGGCAGAGATTGGCTCCAGGTCAGAGCAGAGGCTGCCAGCCCCCAGCAAGGCTCAGGTCTGGCACAGACAGCAGCAGAGACCTCGGCAGCAGGCACGACAGCTGGGACCTATGACAGAGGTGGAAAGGCTGGAGCTTTCAGAGCAACCCCGATGAGAAAGCTGGCAGTTCTGCCTTTAAACAAGATTTGAAACAGATATTCTGGCCACTCTTTGCTCAGACGTTTGGAAACAGAAAGATCATCAATAAAGTTTCTCAACAAGAAAAGCTACAATGAAATCAGCATTGCAATAAAGAGGAATGCAGGCCTTTACAAAGATCCAGGTTTTCTAAGTAAAAAAAATCCAGAAAAAGAAGGCAAATCTGACACTTACTTGGTTGCTGATGCTTTCTGAACAGAAAGATTGAACTGGCTTCTTTATATCATGCAACTATCCCTGGCCCAAAAGTCTCCCAGAGGGAAATGGACAACTCCCACTCTCTTACCGCTCTGAGTCCAAGATACTTACCAGCTTGAACCCCCACAGGTAATTTCCTCTCCTCTCTCCCTCTAAGTAGTAGAAAATAAATGCATGTTATGTTACCCAAGGTGGGGTTCATCCAAGTACAGTCATCTAAAGCCAAGGTATCTCTGTCACCTCAAGGCTTTTTCTGTAGCTGGCCAAAAGAGGCTGCCTTGGAAAGGAGCTCAACCTCCATACACCTTAGAACAGGTGAAATTTACTTACAGGTGTCCATTTACTTTTAAATGGACAAAACTGGATAACAAATTCCCACTAGACTAAGCGTGCCATTTTTCAGGTACCTTCTTTCCTACACAAGAATAAGACAATTGTGCGAAGTGAAACGGTTGCCAAAATAATACTAAAATAGAAGTGGTCTGCATCAGTCCAGGGTAATCCCAGCTTCAGACGAGGTCAGGAATTTCTGTAGCAGTGAATCAACGTACTCTGGATTTCACAGTGAGGTCTGTGGTCTATGTGACAAAGCTACCAAGTTCTTTCTGTGTCATAGGATTGCTCTCCTAGCCCTATTGCAGTGTGTTTGTGGCACTTCTATGCTGGCAGGCGAGCATACACAGACTGTCTGGGATGAGAATCATCTGCTACAATTTGCTGCATTTAAGTGTTAGAAGGCAGCTGGCTTCAGCTCTTTCGTGCCAAGAGAAGTGATGGAGAAGAGAGACAGATGGGAAATGCACTACTTTAGATGTTCCTTGCAGCCTCACTCCTCTGCTCCCTTGGTCCTCATTAAATGTTTGCTCAATCCATCAAATTTATTAAACTATTGTTTTCCCAGCTTGGCTGTTTTGCAGGGACTCTGACAACACAACCATTCCTGATGAACATTCGGGATCCCCAGCAAAGTATTGCAGAAGAAAGAATGACACATGGTACAGAAAAAACAGAACAAAAATTGGCAAAAGACATGACTTCATCCGAACTGTAGACCACAAGATTCAGAACCTCTCTTTTCCATGAATGAAAGTGAAGAAGGAAGGCTAAAATGGCACCTTGAATATAAAATACAGATAAACTTTGAGGGCAGTTTTTATTTAGCATAACAAAAAGTGAGCTGGGGCTGATACATGATTCCTGAAACAGAACAATTTTAAAGCCTCATAAAGGATATGAAAGGCTACAATGAAGAGGAGATCTTCATTGAAAAAGAAAATAGAAGTAGAATAGAAAATTTTTGAACAGAAAACACTAACTGATTAAAATAAAAAAATTACTACTAACTGAACTGGGAAGAGTCGCTGAAAAGCTTTCTAGAAGAAAAGAACCTGACAGTATTAGTCAATTAGTCAACAGCAGCTGAGCATGAGCCAGCAAAGTGCCAAGAAGGTGACCAAGAAGGCCAATCCTGGCCTGGATCAGCCAGGGTGTGGCCAGCAGGAGCAGGGCAGTGACCGTCCCCCTGTGCTCAGCACTGCTGAGGCCACAGCTCCAATCCTGTGCTCAGTTCTGGGCCCCTCACTGCAAGAGAGACATTGAGGGGCTGGAGCGTGTCCAGGGAAGGGCAACGGAGCTGGGGAAGGGTCTGGAGCACAAGTCCTGTGAGCAGCAGCTGAGGGAGCTGGGGGTGTTCAGCCTGGAGAAAAGGAGGCTCAGGGGGACCTTATTTAAAAGCAGATTGTGGAGAGGTTGGGGTTGATCCCTTGTCCCAGGTAACAGTGAAAAGATGACATGAAATGGCCTCAAGTTGCCCCAGGGGAGGTGTAAATTAGATATTAATACAAATTTCCTCATTGAAAAGGCTGTCAAGCATTGTAAGATGGCCAAAGAAGCAGTGGAATCACTGCCCATGGAGGTATTTGAAAGACTTCTACATGTGGCACCCAGGGACATGGATTAGTGGTGGACTTGACAGTGGACCTGCTGACATCAGAGATCTTTTCCAATCTAAAAGGTTCTGTGATTCCACAAATGGGTGCTTAGGGTTCTCAAGCCCCTGCACAAGCTCCAGTTGTCTCTGACCTAAGAACTAGATGGAATCTGGCTCTCCAGGGTTCCTCTTGTCCGACTACAGATGAGTAAAGGTCAATTAACAAAGGACCAAGGAGAATCTAAACACTGTATTTTTAAAGTATGCTACTGCATTTGAATTCACCTGTCTCTAATAACCCCATTTAAACTCAAAATGAGAACAATTATGTCTATTAAAACATATAACACTAATACTGTTTTACTCACACTGGTAATTGAAATAATACGTGCTTCTTGTAGAAGTTTCAAAACAAGTCAAATACCTGAAGTGGTTTATTAGTAACAAGTTAAATGGAAGACAGTGGTTAAGCACCTAGAATACAAAGTGCTGAAACCGATTCTGACAGCACTAGTCTCTTCTGCAAATACAGATAATGTATCTTTCTTGACAGTTTATTTAAGTATTTTTGGTTCACTGAATAATTCATTAAAAGCTGAAACCAGCAAAGAGTAGAGGAAATAAGAACCAAAACAAAAAGCTTCAGAGATAGCTTGCTTTCTAATTTCATCTTGTGGGTAAAAGCACAGGGTGAGAGGCTGAGCACTGCAGTTCTGAAGCCTTGAATGCAGTTATTAGAAATAAACACATCAAGTCAATAATTAAAATGTTCTTTTGTTTCATTAATTCCTTTGTTATAAATGATAACACTTGCAAAAAATAGTGAAACATATACATCATATACTTTAATTGACTGAAGAAATAGAACTTAAACCAGAAAAAGAAGGTGTTCAAAACTGCTTCTTGCTCCCATAGAAGCAGATTAAAACCTGTAAATGATTACTGTAACTAAGAAGAAAATGAAGAAAGTCAATGTGAAGAATTCCTCTCTCAGAAATCATGTTGCTGAAGTATTTGCTTTCTGTTAAAATTCTTCAAACTGTGAATTTAAAATATCAAAGGTCCTTTATCACTCTGAAAAGACAAATTTACAGTGCTTAATTTGTATCCAGAAGAAATGAAGGCAAAAAAGCTTCACCTGACACTCAGTCATGCAGTCTTTTCTTAGCTCTGCTGTATTACTGCATAAAAGAGATAAAATACCATCACTGGTGAAGCTTTGAATGCTTCAGTGTAGCATTCACAGCCTCCTGGGCGCTTGTCCTTGAAGAGCTCTGCAACAGCTTCCCCCAAAGTTGTGCTGGAAATGAAGGGCTGGCAGACTCCAGCAGTGCCTGGCCACTATCTCCAGAGACTCAACTGCTGGAAAGACTCTAAGCATCTTTCTTCAAAGAAAGCACTTTATTAAAACTTCAGTATACAAATGATGTTTGGTCAAACACTGGGCACAAGACTGCAGTTGTGACAGACAAGAAAGTCTGCTTGAATTGCATAGTTTGGCACTAGAAAAGTCCCAACCCCTTTCTATACTGCAAGGAGAGAAACAGCAGCAAGAATTAGTCAGCGGTGGGTCACAAAAGCTAAAACAATGCTGGCCTGCTTTATTTCCACTAGCAGAAACCAGAGATCATTCATCACCATACCTGTATAAACAACTAATTTCAATGCTTCATGCCAAAAAAGTAAAACAAGAGGGTTTACTTCACAGTGTATGGCTGCAACACGACTTTGCTATTCCTGAACAGTGCCTGCACACCCCACCACTCTCCACACACTGAGCTGCCCAGCTACATTCTGGGGGTCAGAAGGAGGACAAGTGGTTCATCGATGGACTCCGGCTCCCAGTGCAGATAGAGTCGCAACCCCAAAACTGGGAATCTTGGACAATCCTAACTCCACCTGACTTCCCATGCTGCCACCACAGGCAACCAGTACCTGGCACTTCCAGACACCTGACACAAACCCCTCGCTGCTCTCAGGATCTCCAGCATCGCGACCGCTGCAATGCTACCCACACGACGCAGGAGGTTTGAACTCAAGGATCCTTAATTAATTCCCAAGTCTTCAGTGAGGGAACAGAAGCTGCTGAAGCATCTTGGCTCCCCAAGACTAAGCAGGAGTTATCTGTTTTGTTTATTTTCTTGGCTTCTGCCAGGGTGGGCCTGTGCGGTGTGTCTTGAGCACAAGGAGTTGCACAAACACAGACAACATTCCTGCACTTTTGAGAGAATTTCTGGTGGGTGTGGAGCCATTCCTCGCCAACACCCGAGCTGCTCCGCCCAGCTGAACTTGAAAAAACAGAATCTCCCGAAGCCAAGTCTTATCCTACAAGATCATCAATTATCTCATAGAGAATCATCTACTTAAGGCAGAATTTAGTCTCTGAGGTAGGGAAGAAAGTTCCTTGGGGAGATGCCAGGAGACAGCACCATGGATAATCAGTGAAACATAAAAAACCCCCTAACATTATAAAGCAAGCCAGGCTGTAGCAGAGCAGTCCTGCAGAAAAGGTATTCTACATCCAGGACCTAAAGAAATATTAGGAGTTCAAGAGGAATTACTCTAAAGAGCCACACGATTTATTAGAAGGTGTTAAACTTTCTGTTAGCATTTTGACCTATCACATATAAAATACTACAGGTACGCAGCTTTTGAGAGATGTTCCCAATATAACTTTTTTTTTTTTTATTTTCCATTAAAGGTTTCATGAGCTTTCAGTAAGAATTTTATTCCTACAGAGTTTATTTGAGATCCTTGTCTGTTAGTCCAGTGGTGGTCCAAAAAGTCTCTTGATGACATTTTTCCCTCCACTGTTAGATCTTTGCAAAAGGTGACACATTCTCCACAAACTGCTGGCTAGCTGCCCAGCACAGGAAAGAGATAAAGCACCTGCCACCTCCCCTCATATTTCTGTAAGGAGAAGAGAAAGGGAAATCTTCTTTCGTGAACAACATGAGCTGAGCTGCACAGACATGCTATTGTGGATGGCTGCTGTGGGAAGTCATGTGGGAGGGTCTCCAATGAACAATCAAAAGGAATCAGGAAAAGTGCCATCCTCAGACAAAAGGGAATTCCACCTAAAAAGTGAACAACTCAGAAAGACCTTGAAAATTTGCATTTAGGGCTTTTGAGCATTTCTGAGCAATGCTGGTAGACCTGGGAAGATGTTGTACTGCAAAGTTGATGCTGCTGCACTTGTAGGGTCCCTCTCCTGCCAGAGGGACCTGTTACTGCACAAAGATCTGCACCAGCTCTGCAAGAAGCACCACAGTCACACTGGGTTTAAGAGAGAACGCCACCTCCATCCTGCTCCTTTATCTTGTGAAAGCTAAGAAACCAGTCCAGCATTCAAACACAATACCGAACACACACCCCTCCACCTCAACTTTGTAGTAAAAAGAAATAATAGAAACCACTCAGATCTCAATGGATATTAATTTTCACCTTACATACTATTGCTATCCACCATTTAAAATACAATTGGTTGTGCATTAAAAAATACTTTACATGTGACTTTAAGTTTCTCTTTTGTAATTAGCAGGAGTAAGCGTGTTTAGGAGGCTTAACTAAAACTAACTGAAATAAATGACTGGTGGTTTTAAGAATTAAATGCTGTTCTATTCTTAGGCTGAAAATGGGACAGCATGTTAGCAACGGAGAGGATATGGGGAAGGTCAGAAACTTGACTGAATATAACTTCACTTCAGTCTCTTTCCAAGAAGTAAGCAAAAGTGCCACTGACAGCTTTTTCTGCCAAAAGAAAGCAGACCAAGAAACGGTTGGGTTGAACTTAAAATGAAAAGGATATTCCTTTGCTTTCCTACAGCCAAGGAATGTCATGTAAAGAAGCCAATCACTTCAGCCATGCACAATCTGGCACAAGAGAAGAGGCAAAAGGATGGTCACCATGTGCCCATGCTCAGCCAGGTACTCTGAGCCACGCTCTCCAAAACCACTTACCCTCTGCACAGGGACAGGATGAAAGTCACATCACAGTGAGGAAAATGGGTATTGTGCAATATAAGCAGAACATTTACAGGCAGCAAAATCAAATAGCTTCCATGCAGCACATAATTACCTTGTACAGCTCACTGTAACAGGAAATGGAAAAGGTTTACATGAGTTGAAAAAATATATTAGACATTTGTAGAGGATGGATTCATCATAAGCTGTAAAATATGATGGTTTGGATGCAAACTATGGCTCAGCAAGCCTCCATAGTGATATTGATTACTGAAAGCTGGGAGAGTGTAGCAGAGGAAATGTCTCCAGCGCTTTCCTCTGATTTTATATTCCTTGGCTCGACTTTGTGTTGTTGCAGTCCTTGCACAACTGAAAAGAGCCTCTCTGCGTGCAAGAGGCTACACCAAGAAAGCCAGAAACTACTTTGTATTAGGCACTGAACGTCTTTGTGGCCCCTGGGAAGGCATGTGATCACAGTTCTTGTTCTGCCATCACCAACGTGCAAGCAGTTTGTTGACAAATAATTAGCTAATGTTTATATGTCTTAACCATGAAACAGAATTATAGAATCATTTAGATTTGAAAACAGCTTTAAGATCATCGAGTTCAACCATTAACCCCACACTCCCAAGTTCACCACTATAAACCATGTCCCTAAGCACCATGTCTTTTAAATACCTCCTGGGATGGTGATTCATCCATTTCCCTGGAGAGCTTGTAAATACAAGCTCTCCATGTATCCAGGAGATGACAGAGATTCTCCTTGACCCTTTCTTCTGCTGCTAAGGTATTTGAAAACATATTTTTTGTTGTCTTTTATGGCACTAGCCTGTCTGAGTTCTACCTGGGCTTTGTCTCTTTTCATTTACTCCCTGCATAATCTCATTGCACTTATTTGTAGTCCTCTTGAGTTGCCTTCTTCTTCTGCAGGTTACAAATTCTCCTTTTCTTCCCAAGTTCCACCCAGATCTCTCCATTCAGCCATCCAATAATCACCGTTCCCCACTGGCTCATCTGGGGACAGCCTGCTCCTGCAGATTTAAGACTTCCTCCTCAAAGCACATACAGCCTTCCTAGACTCCTCTGCCCTTTATGACTCTGCCCTCTGAAGTCCAAGCTTCAAAACCATGACTGCTGTGCCCAGCACAGCCTCCAACCACCACACTGCCCAACAGTCCCTCTCTGCTCACAAACAGGTGGTCCAAGGGGACACCTTCCCTAGCTGGCTCCCTCACCAGCTGTTTCAGGAAAGTCTTTTTCACAGCCTCCAGGAATATCCTGGACTGTTTCCTCTCTGCTGTGCTGTACTTTCAGCAGACATCTGGTAAGTAGAAATCCCCCACAAGAACAAGGGCTACTGATTGTAAAACTTCTGCCAGCTTCTTATAGAATATTTTATGTGCTCCCTCATCCTGGCTGGGTGGCCTGTAACAGACTTCCACCAGGATAGCTGCCCTGTTGGCCTTCCCCCTGGTTCTTATCCATAAATGCTCAACCCCTATGGTCACCATCGTTAAGCTCCAGACAATCGAGACACTTCCCAACATACAGAGCTACCCCACCATCTCTCACTCCTTGCCTATCCCTTCTCAAGAACTTGTCCATTGAAGCACACCAGGTGTGTGAGTCATCCCACATTTCTGTGAAGGCAATGTCACAGTTTTCCTGCTAGGCCACGGTTTCCATTTCCTCCTGCTTGTTGCCCATGGTGTGTATATTGCTGCTGATGCACTTCACAGGCTACTGATCCCAAGGCATTTTTGGGGGGAGAAGTCCTAATTCCAACGTGACCCCATTCTCAGCACATCATCACCCTTCCATCTTTGCTGCTGATTGGATGTCCCTCCACAACTTCCACTGAGATGGCAGAGAGAATGATCTTGCTAGCACATAATCTCTCAAACGTCAGTGTGATGTCCCCAGGCTTTAATCCTTTCCCCTTCAAATCTAGTTTAAAGGTCACTCAATGAGCCCTGATAACGTGTGTGCAAAGATCCTACATATCATACTCTACATATCATCAGTTAATCTCATTTAAGAAAAGTGTATCTAATAAAAATCCATTTTCTTTAGGAACTTGTACAAAGAAGTAGCTGTTAGAACTTCTAGTACAGCAACCTGACATTAAAAAAAAATCATCAGTATATGAAAATATTGTCTTAAAGCTGTACAGCTTGAGGGTGAGATGTAGATGACACAGCCACTTCTCAATTGTTACACAGTACTAGCTTCAAATTCGCAGTACTAAGTTTACATGGATCACGCCAGAAATCCGTGGAGATGAGATACTACATAAGCAGTATCTTCCAGATAATCTTGTCTCAGAGACTGCAGAACACAGACATGACTATGCCACGGTCTGCTGCAATAGCAATTCATGGAAACCCCTGCCTTATCTTTCAGACCACACCTAAATCTGGATACCTGTAACAGTACAGGTGCAGCACCATAAAGCTTAAGGTGAAATAACTACCAGGGCATTTGTCCAGTTCCTTGGGAAAGCTTCCCCAGCTATCCAGAGCTCTATACATATGCTGATGGCAAAACATAATCAAGGCTTGATGTTACACTGGGTATACACAAATGCAGCCCCTGCAGACAAAGAGCCAGCTAGGTGGGATTAGCCATCTGAAGCTTCCTACCCCACCTAATTCAATGTTTGGGTTTCCTCCACAGTCAAAAGAGCTGAAATGTCCAAGAATGGACTAAAGCTGACATTTGGTGTGTAATAGTAAATACCCAGTTCAGGACATGAGATTTTCTGGGTACCAGATGTGAACTACATTTGTACCTCCATGCCTCATTCAGGTTGTCTGCTGTTCTAATTGAATAAAGTAATAAAACTATCACTGTGCTATGTAAAAAGCCTTAATGTGGCTGCCAGAGCAAATTAAGAGACAAAAGGACCGGTATTTTATCACATCATTTATTGCTGAGAAAAACAGTGCATTCAAGCTATTACCACTATTATGCTACAAGTTATAACAGGAAATCAATAAGGGTAAGAAAGAGAAATGTCCACATTCATCCCCAAGGCACAGCAATCTCCTTTATGCAAAAGGGAAGGAGAGAATTGAATGACTGCAGTGTTGCTGAACAATGTCAAAAGGCACAGCTGTTACTCACAGGAAAGTGCTGCCATCACAGCCATTTAGTGAACTTTGAATATTTTAAATTCAGTGAATTTTCTAGCAGACAAGCATCGCACTGTAGCAAATGGGGGGCAGAAGCCCATCCTCTGCCCAGCAGAGCTCTCCCCAGCCCTGACACTGACTGCAGCTGGCACCTCAAGATGCTGACAGTCAGGTCTAACATCCATTTCCTGTGCAAGTGGAGCAAGGAAAGCAGGAGCAAGGAGCTCCCCTCTCTTCCTGCTCTGTGCTCCTGCTTTTGTCTCACCAAGCCCAGCTACAGCACAGACTGTTCTTCCCTCCCCAGCTCATAGCTTCCTGACCTTCAGGACCTTTTGCTGTATGTTGCTACTTGCTATTATCATTGGTATACTTAGAAAGAAATACATATGTACTACAGAATAGTAGTAGACCAGCAAGTAACAGACCTCTGAATGAAAGGTCAGTTCACTCTCCTTGGGGGCAAAAACCCCCAAACCATTAAGAATTACTTTTATGCAATTATCTAGCATCCATTCTGGTTATAGTGCAGCTCTCCTGAGGATTTGAAGGAGTGAGGTCACTCATGATCACACCTACTGGAAATCCTTCATTCCACTCTGCAACTTCTGCTACCACTCACATTAACCCACTTCTGCTGCACAGTTTTCTCCAGCCTGTGCTGTGCAAGAGTTAAAGTCACCAGAGTTGCTTCTGCTAAATTACAAGGAAAGTCCAATTTAACCTAAGATGTTAAAATTATAAGGGACAGTAAACTCTCAGTAAACATTCTACATTCCCAGTGATTTTTCATTTATTCTTTACTCTGTGTCTCTTCACATTTTTTTTTTTACTTTATATTAAATGTATTAACTTCTCTCTAGCAACAAGACACAAACACAGCAATTGGCAGCTTAACATAGCTTTCAGTTTTTCCAGCCATTTTTGGTCCCAGTTGCACAACATCTTTCATGTGCTACAACCGCTTCAGAGCAACACATGGCCTAGCCTATTCATTTACAAAGAAAGTTGAAAAAATAATTTAAACTAATATATTTTCCCTGGGGACTAGGGCAAATAAAATAAGGAACAGAAGGAAGCAGACAGGTCACAGATCAAAGAAATGCCCCAAACACAGTTTTTAATTTAATGGAAAGTTAGAAAAATCTAGTGTGCTTTGAAATGTAAACAGTGGGACGAAGACTTCTGTTGCGCAAAACCAGTCCCACAGGAAAGTCAGAAGGTTAGGGAAAAAGAAAAAAAGGAAGGATGAGGGGATTAGTATCATCTTAACATCAGTCTGAGGTGTGGTAAAGACTTCTCAGGATGAGCCCATCACTGTTCACTGCCTGCAGACAGAACCCAGATAAACAGCTTCACATACACATTGCTTAAATCACTGAGTGAGATGAACTGAAAGGTGTCACCAACTCTGCCCCATTTCAGTGGGATATTCTTCAGTGAGGAAAAATAATCTATCTGTAAGGCAGACTCAGGGAACATCTGTGCAAGTGTGACTCTGAACCCACTGCAAGTCTCTGTTCTACCGCATCTCTGTGTAAGCAAGATGATATCACTTTCTATTTTCATCCTCTCTGGCAAATTATTTCATCAGCATTTCTCCTGTAATCACTAAATGACAACACATGTTAGCAATTTTTAGCACAATGTTTAACATTGTATACAGAGAGATCTCTGCCAAAGTTTCACTGTCTTATTGGCATGTTAGATAACGCTGGAAATATTCTCCAACCAGGAAGCCTGCCACTTCCACAATCTACTCTTATTTTTTCCTCTGGAAAACTACTTGATATTCACTCTTTCCTGACTCTGCACAACTCTCAAACTCTCTGGAATATTACCTTGATCTTTGAAAGCTTCATTACAACAATTAATAGACTAATATAATTTCCAGTGAACTTCACTACTTCCTTTTTTCATAATGACATTCGAAACCACAATCCCTTGCTTCTGTTAAGAAAGAGGTAACAGCTCAGAATAATTATGTGTGGAGCTAATGAAGTATCATAAAGCTACACCAAATCTGAAGGATTACCACCACTGGAGAAAGTGGTTGGATTCAAATATTTCCCCAACCAAACTTAAACATCTCTCTTCATGATAGGAAAGAAAAAGGAAGACATGGTTTTAAACATAGAACCATGTCTTCCTTTTAAAGCTTTATGTGAGACTTTCTTCAGCAGTAAGAAGGGCAGAGGACAGCAGACGTCAGAGGGAACACAACATGCCCTAACAGGGAGGAGACAGGAGCTAGAGGTCCTCTTTTATCAGCTGGAAAATAGCTAATTCCAGAGTTCTGCCATATGGAAAAGAACAGACCCAACTTCATGGGGGGGAAAAATTCTTCTCAAAACAATAACCTTCAGGGAGGATTCAGGATATAAAGCAAGGTATGTATTTTTGGCAAAGCAGCTGTGTTATGACCATGATTTTCACTGGTAGAGCATAAGTTGCTCTGAGTCTGGAAATCATCCTGACACATACCTCACGTAAGCATAGCAGGGCTATTTGACTTCATGTCACATCTTATTTTAAAGTTTAGTAATAAAGTGTAAAGTTATCTTGGAAAATCTGAATTCCAGTCAGTCTCTTAAGTGACAAAACTGTATAAAACTGGCATAAAGAACAAGTTGTTTTATTGCTTTAAAATGCTGGGAATAGTCTCTCACACTAGAGCAAATTCACAGACTGAAAATTTTCTTAGCCAGTACACATCTTCTATTCACATTACCATTATCACAAATATTTATATTTGAGGCACAGCAAGCTGCTACAGTTCAGACAAGCCTAGACAAATTCAGACTGAAAATGAGATTAAATTAACTCCAAACCAGTGGAATAACTTACCAATGGATTCTAGCAAGTTTAAATGTTTTTAAAAAAGATTTTTAAGTAATGAAACAAAAAAATTCTTCTAACCCTATGCAGAAATATGTCATTGCAATGAAGTAACCTTTTGGTGAAATAGTGCACTCTGTTGAATGAAGAATGCCAGAATCAATCTAGTGGTTTTTTTCTGGTCTATAACTTGCTTACTAGTTCTGCAAGAATTCTTCTTGAAGAATAACTACCCTGGGAAAAAACCCCCTGCACTTATACCAACCATGTGAGCCCACCACAAAGGCATTATTTGAAAGGCCACTGTCAGCATTACAGCTGTAATGCATCAGGCCTCTCCTTTGTAGTAACCTACTTCTGCTGAAATCATTCAATGTACAGTGGTGTGAAACAAGAAAAAGGTCTCTAAGACTCAAAAAAACAGAGCTTTTGTTTAGAAATGAGAGAGATGGTGAGATCAGTGTTTCAATTCAACATCCACATGGTGATCAGAAACCACAATGGAAATAACAATAATACACAGATAGCATGGAAAAGGATTTCAGTGTAAGAGAAAGATTCCTCAGTCTTTCCACCCTAAAACAGTATTCAAGCTTCTTTTATTATACTGTTTATGTTAACCTCATTCATTCTTAAAACACATTATTCCCTTCAACAGGAAAAAAAAAACAACCCACCTACTAATAATATCAAATATATTAGGTAATTCTTAAAAAAAATGGAAGTATTGATCACATTTCACCCTGCAGTAACATGCAACTTTGGCTGAGAGCCCCTCTAGTTCTAGCCCCTCTAGTTCTAGCTTCTGGCACACAGCAGCACTGTGATCTCCTGAGTATGAGGATTTGACAGTGCATCTCAGAAGGAGATCTTCACCTTTAGGCCACTGGTTCATATAACTTCTGCAATCAGCCCTTTGTTTAGGATGTACACACATAGACACAAAGAAGCTTAATGCTACTGAAGTCAAGTGGATGGGAGTATGTGCTTGAGTGTTATCCTGATTCAGGGCCAAAAATATGTCTCTAGAAAGAGGTTAAAAAATGGCTGATGGAAGTTAAGACTCTGATGGAGAATTCTTCTAAGTATTTAACACCCAGTAGATCATGAGTGTCAAAAGATCTTGCTCACTTTCTTCCACTCAAACCAACAGAAAATCCCAGAGGTGCAAAGCTTTAGATCTCAAACACTTACCACCTCAATGGGGTGTGTGTGTATGCCCGGTATTTCAAAAGTATCAACATTATCTCCACTTTTCAGGAAGAACTGTGATAGACAGAGGTAGAAGACCAGCCTTCAAACTGCTTCCACAAAACCTCTTTAGTCATACTTATTTTTTTGTAAACTATATTACTGTTTTTAAGTATGTGACACGTTCACCTGGTGAGCTGTAATTTAATAATTGCACTTTGACTGAAGCATGCACTATAGCATTCAATAGCCAAAGGGATCCTGTACAAGGCTCACATTTACACACAGAATTTTTAGAGCTGGTTAACCATGGAAGCACACTAAGCCACCATGCCTCCTTGTCAATACCCACTACTGGATTTTTAACCTTCAAGCCCATTGGAGCCAATGTAAGGTAGGAAAAGAGGCTGCAAAGTACCGGATTTCTGCAAGTTAAGAGAAAACAGGATGCCAGCTAGCAAAAGGGATTCTGCTAATGACCCTGGTTCAGGAAAAGGCTGCACAGTCAGAGGACCCTTACCAGGTAGCAGGGAATCTATGCTGGCTCTCATCATAAAGACTGAAAATCCTAAAGAAATCCATCTTTATTGATTCACTGCTCATAAAACTACTTACTGTCATTCAGGAAAGCATTTTAATAGCTTAGAACCCAAAACCTAATTCATCTGTCATCCCTGTAAGTCTTCAGCCACTTTTAATATGCTGTCCCCTGCTTGAACAGCAGTATAGCCCCCATGTGCTAAAACTGGAGACCAGCATGCTAGTTCTGCATTCCAGAAGGGACTAGGAAACAAAACTACTCAGAACATCTTCCTATTAGCAAGGGTCAGCTTATCAGTACACAACATGCTCATTTTCTATAAATACACCACGGTGTTAATTTCAAAGAAAGAGCAAAACCCAACATGGAAGGAAGAGTTCATCTGGGAGCAAACAGATGAAAACTTGGCACATACAAATCATGGCCAGAATGGTAGGAAGGCTGCTAAGCAGCTTTGTTACAGCCCCTAAGTAGTACCAGCAGTAGCAAAGAATATACTATTTTTAAGATGGAGTTCACTTGACCTGTATACAGATACTTGGACTGAGGCAACCCTTTCAGTTGCAGTGTCAGCAAAAAAAGGGACAAAGGTAAAGTACTGGCACAAATGAAGTATGTGAATTTTAGCAAAGGATTTCATAGAAAGCATGAAGAGCAGGAAATTACCTTAGGAATACTGCCTAGCAGGAAGACAGATGCAGCTTTGTTAATGGGCAAAACCTCATGCCCCAGAAAAATTAGTTTATTACAGCATAATAAAAAAGGCATGAGAAGAAAAAGACAACCTGTAGGTAGCATGAGGTGGTACTTGCCCCTCCTGAAGGATACAAAGTGAAATGAGCTGCACAGGAAAATGGAGGACAGAAATAGTTCAGTTGAAGAATGGGAGAGGGCAATCGAGACATAAGGCAAAAGAAGTCTCTGAAAGTGGACTACTGCTTCGGGTAGAGAGACCACAGGTTTGCAAAATGCAAAGGGCACCAAGCAATCTACTCCCAGGACTCAACACATTTAAATTTTTTGCTGTATCTGAGCCACGACTCTCAACATTTTTAAGATCAAGCCAGAAAGTAGGAGGAAAAAGCCACATAACAACTGTGAACCTCATGAAGACATCAAGTGAAAAGATGAAGAGCTGCAGGAAGAGAAAGGAGTACCTTAGCTTTACTTTTAATTTACGTTGAAAGCCTTCAATTTGCAGACTAAAATTTAGATATGAAATGCTATTATTCTCTTCATTTCCTTCATTCTGAACTAGCCTTTCCCCCAGTGGACAGCTATTCAGTCCAAGAGAGAACTGATGCTAAAATCCTTTAGTTCTGATCACTTCCAAGTGAATTTTTCAGTGTGTCAACAGATAATAACCAGATGAGAGGAAAACCAGCCACAGCTTGTCGAAACCATTATCTCCAACATATTACACACATCTGCCTCTGCTTTTCTGTTTAATCTAAGTGCAATAATAATAGGAGCCAAGAAAGAACTCTGATGAAACAGGTCAAATCAGTCATTCAGTCTGATAACTCTCTACTGATAGTGCTTGTGCCAAGTTCCTCAAAGGGCAACTTAAAACAACAACAGGCATAAGTAATTCTGTAATATTAGATAACAAAGAAAAACATCTTTTGGTTCATGGCTTTTTTTTTTTTTTAATTCTGTTAGGACTCCTAGCCCTATAAACATTCGGTTAATTTAATGACAGTTTCTATTCAATTTCATTCAGGTTGCAGTACTGAACTTTGGAAACAAAGATAGTAATGTCTTTATCTTCCAGGGCATATGGTCAAGTCCAGAAGTGTCTTAGCATTGCTCAAAATATATTAAACCATTTGTCTCACATTATATGCAATCAAATACCTTTTAGAAATATTCTGAACCAAGACTTCTACCACATGAACTTCTGTGAGTGAATTTATTGAGTAAATAAATCCCTATGAGACTTCTACAGAATTACTGTTTTTCATTTAAATTGGGTTTCACCATATTCCCAAAGAGGGTCAAAGAAAGAACCCCATGATGGCTTTTCTGTATTGTGCCATTTATACATCCTCTCACTTCTGCATTTCTACTTACTAGGTCTTTTACTGTTATTATTATATATATATATATATATATATATATATATATATACACACACACACAATTTTTTTTCTGTTTGGTGCAGTTCATATAACCAAATAAAAGCAGTAAGACAAAAAAAAAAAAAAAAAGCAACAGTCAAAGTCCCCACTGAATGTTTCAGTATATCAGTTTTCATGCTTAACTTTGAGAAGATAACTAGTTAATAGTTATACCATTTAAACTACAAATTATTTGTGGAGACAAACATCCAAGTTGCAAATAAGTTTTTTTTTAACATGAGTATTTGAAAGAAAATAATGTAAAGGGTAAGAACTGGCTGTGTCTTTTCTTGAAAAGAAAGAAATGGAGCGTGCTGAGTTATAAAATTTTAGTTGTGTTGTAAATTCTGTATGTGTGAACCAGAAACAGTATTAGGACTGTTAGAGAATACTCAGTTTCTATCTGCAATTATTTTGGTTTCAGAGCCATTGCACAACGCTAAACAAACCTTATAGACCTTATACATTTCAGTCTAATATCCAAACTGTGATTTACCTCTCTACTACTTCTCCCATGCAAACAGCCATTTATATTATGCATCTGTTCTACTTTCAGACAGAAATTATACATTAACTACCTTTACTGGCAAGTACATCCTTATGTTCATTTTTAATGGAAGAGAATCTCTCCAGGCTCTTGCTTTCATTAATTTCTTTTGACTATTACCATTTTAAAGAGACATTAATTTTCTCTGCTTGAAAAACACGAGAAATTCCATACCTTCTATGACTCTGACTTTGTTCCTTTATGTGTTTAAATTCTAGTATCTGAAATACTCATAACTCTCCCAGAAATAAAAATATGACTGGATGGGGATTTCTGAAAGCTCCCAATACTCTATTCCCATTGAAGTCACTGCTAGTTTATTCCATACTCCTGTGAAATGAGAGCTTGGGCAGCACTGAAGCCTGATTTCATGCTGTAATGTTTCCATAAATGGACTTCTAGGTATACACAAAATCTATTTTTAATCCATAAGCACTCAATAACATCACCAGTGTGGATTTGCTCTATGTCTATATTCCCACTTGTGAGTTTCCCTAATAACTGTTGAACCTGTTGGCTAAATTGAGGATAAAGCCTCAAAGGTATTTCAGTTCTGTAAGCTTTCTGAAGACTAGCTGGAAAAGAGAGAGAAGAGAGACTGTATTAATGTCTCCCAGGGAGCTGGGAAGAATCTCATCCTCACTGTTCAGCAATCAATCCAGAGGGAGAACATTATGGTATGCCTTAACACTGGGAAAAGTTTAGAATGCAGCTCACATTCACAGAATCACAGAATCAATTGAGTTGGAAGGCACCAACCAAGATCAAGGAATACAACTCCCAGCCCTGCACAGGACCATCCCCAAGAGCCAGAGCATGTGCCTCAGAGTACTGCCCAAACACTTCTAGAACTCTGTAAGGCAGCCTACCAATGAGGTAAAAAGCCTTACGTCTGCAGTACTTCAAATGTACAAAGAATTACATTTGATTTGAACAAAATAAATTATGTTTAAGCCTTAACACAGTAAGATTTAGACATTTTATATCTGCATTTAGGTAATTTAAGGAAGAAAATGCTAAAACAAATTCTAAATATATTTGGGATTATTTACTTTTCTTTGCTTCATAACTTCTGATCAACAGAGGAAAACAGTATCTTACAAGATGTGAGTGGCAGATGGGTACCAAGTATCTCCCACAATACAGTCTGAGGTGCAGGAACACATATAGGAGTCAATGACTATGTGCACTACAGCTGCTCTGGGGAGGAGGGCTGCAGGTGCAGATCTTTCAGTCAGCACTATGCCTGAGTGGGTTTGGTCAGGATGAGTTAAGAAGAGAAAGAAAAAAGAGCTGGTTGAGCAGTGAGACAAACACAACTGAAAAGATTCAGAAGGTAGAGAGGTACAGGGTTCAAAATATGTAAATTCATGTTTGCACTTATATGTTCATGCAACCAGCCCACACGCCAAGTATATTCCTACAAATGTTACCACAACAAGATTTATGATGTTCTTTGCAGTATTCAATCAATCCCTTTTCCCTCCAGCACTTGGAACTCTGCAGCAACCCCTGGCTCTATTTTCGTGACTATGTACCTTCAACCAGGTGTGGCGAAGAGCTGCTTCCTTTCAAGCAGTGATTTCAGACCCTGCCAGAAACCTCTGATAAATTCATTCTCCATGAGTCAGACACTAATACCATTATAAGGTCTACACCAGCTGACAGGAGTGAGCTGGATTAATCTCAGTTGACCTCTGTACATATAAAAAACTGCTAACATAAGATCTTGTGAAGTATATGCTGGCCTTAGTCTATTTAATAACTGTCTGAGATCCTGGGGAGAAAAAAAAAAAAAAAAAAAAAAAAAAAAGAAAGCCAAATCTAATCCTACATCTTCTCCTACTCCAACAGCAGTGTCAACCCTCCCCATTTTATCCCAGAAACAGTGGTAGTGAATGTTTATTCTTGAAGCTTACATTTCACAGAGTAATGGACTGTTACAACTTGCAAGTCAGAAATAACTACTATAATGCCATTGCTCACCACTCTAAAGAAATCTTTACTCTTATCCTAAAAATGCAGCACTTTGAAGAGATCTAGAAGATCCAAACCATGTTTCTCAAACAACAATAAAAACAGAAATATTTTTAGGTAATTTTGTGAGCTTGCTGTGCTAGTGACCTACTTGCCCTAGACCTGTGTTGAGTGCAAAAAGAAGAGACACGCAGAAGGTAATTCATCCCACCTGAAGGCAGAAATCTTAAACAAATGGGATGAGCAGTTCTCTGCAGGTGTCTTTTCTCTCCCCTTCAATTATAAGGGAAGCTTTAGCAAGATGTCCCATTTTTCAAACCACCTGAGTTTTTTAAAAATGAACTATTTTTTCTCTACAAGTTGCATTTCAGCCTCATTTTACAGGTAAGGCAGACTGAATCTAAATGCAAATGTGTATGAATCCCTTAAGCACACAGCAAACCAATGCACAGATACAGATGGCTGTACATACATATACACACACTTTTCAAATGCCTGCAGCCAGGACCTGAGATGAAGTGACTGACCTCATGACAGATTTTCTGATCTATTGTGGAGACAGGCAGATGGACTGAATCACATCTGAGATTTCAGCTCAGTTCTAAAGGTACAGGTAGGAAACCTAGCTTTATATCTTAATTTTATTCTGAGTTTTTAGTTTCACTTTTCAAGATTGCTTGTTTTAAAAGAATATTTAAAGACACCACCATCAAGAACACACAGTCTGCAATTAAGTATAACTTAGCACAAGATCAAGTAGTTCTGCCCCCCAGGAAGATGAGCTATGTTTAATAATATTTAAATCTATTTTGTCTCATCATACATATATTGTGCAGCTTGAATTTTATGACTTTTAAGATGTCAGAGAACATATTCATAATAAAGTTGTTTTGACTATGGTAAGCTCCATTTAGACAGGAATCAGAACTCAACAAAAATGTGTATATCTCAGATTTTAAATAGTTCTTAGTTAAGAAAAAACACCTAATTGTGTTGAAAACATCAGAAAAAGAATTACCATAACATGTTTGACTTAGTAAAAAGAAAATTTGCCTATTAATCAACTCCAACTGCTCCTATTCATCAATAGCAGCCATATTTCTGAAATGATTCATGGGCTCCAAAATAAAATGAAAATTTAAATCTTTTTGAACGCATCTGTGCAGGTGTGTTCCTGTTCTTATTTTGGATGTTTTTCTCTGCTGTGCTGACTTTGTACATTTGGTTTTTACTTATGGACTGAAAGAGAAAACCAATTGTTCTATTCAGTCTGGGGACTTTTGTAAGCCCAAACTCACTTCTCAATTTCTCAATTTTGAGTGAACTGAACAAAATGAAAAATGAATATTCACTCTATAACTGTCAGGTAAATTGAAAACAGGAATAATGAAAGCAAAATTTCTGTACAGTAGCAATTAAAGACTGCAGATTTTGAAAAAAAAAAAATGCCAAAACCATTATTCAACCTTCTGTAAATGTGGTCCATACTGATATTTAATGAACTGCATCTCCCTGTGATATAGTTGTAAAACTTGGGCTGACCACAAGAGATAAAAATAGTTCTTCACTTCCATACTTAATTAAGAAAACAGCACTATTTCAAGTAGAATTTAACAAATTTCAATGAAAGCCTTTTGCAGTTATCCAGTAACGTGTCTTACATTTTGCTCACATCTTCCAATAAGCTGCCAAGATTTAAAATGGGTTTCCTTTTCAAGCTAGATAGCATACATTTTTATTAAGAATGTTTTTATTACACAATGGATCCCTAAGTAAAAGAAAAGTATATATAACCATAAAGAAAATTGTGCAGATTTTATGGAGATTTGTGCAGAATATTCTGCAGAGTGTAGCAGCACCACCAGCATTCAGTTTGCAATGCAACAGATATAAACAATACAGAAAAAGTAAACAGACCTTCAAAAAGCTACTAATTCATCAAGACCACATGATACCAATTCTGCAAAACAACAAAGGATTAGAAAGAGTTTCATTGACATATAAACCAATATTATAGACCAATATAAACCAGTATTAAGAACAACACATTTAGGATTGTAACATTAAGGTTTTATGTCCAGGTAAGTCCAAAACTGTAGAAGCAAAAGAAGCATGACCTGCTTTTCAATGTCTATAAGAACAATAAGAAGTCCTGCATAGATTTTAAATACAAGGTTGTAGGGCCTGTTAACAAAACTGTAGCATTTTGACACCTTAATTCAGAGTTAGGTGTATTGTACTGAGAGATTAGCATCAGTTTAAGACCATGCATACTACTAGGGATTGTGAAACAAAATGAAGCTGTAAACTCTGCACTTATTTGAGAGAAATCCTAACTATATGTGACATATAAACTTCCTTAGTGGCTGACAATGTCACTTGGTCCTTCAGGAATTCTTTGCAAAACAAAGGCAAACAGAAAAGGATTATTCTGAAATTGTTCCAGCAGGAAGAGCCAAAGGAAAAAACTAAAATCTTACAGCACAGAGACTGCCTATTATCTTTGTAATGCTGTATGGAAACAGATATTTGCATTGGAATCAAGCAAGACTGCACACTGTTTGATTACCTTTCCACAGACAGACTGGCTGTTATGCACACGGGCACAGGAACCACCACTCTTAGACAAAGGGGATGTGGGAGAAGGTGGCAGAAATGGTTAAGGTCTTAAAACTAGATCCTTTAGAGCACTAGAAACCAGAGAACTCCAGAGAATCACTACGACTTCCACTTGACACCCCCAGCACTGGCATGATGAATGCAAGCCTGAATCATGTTGTAGCAGAGGATTTCTTTATGAGGAGCTGTCTGAGGTATTCCTTTTTCACTTTAGAAATTATCAGAATAATCATAAGGACAGAGACAGTAATCACTAAAGGATAATAAAAGAGTAACTCATAATTTACATACTTAATAGGCAGAATCAGCTGCTGCCCCAGTATTGACTGAGTGATCCTGAGGGATTTATGAGACACAATGCTAGATACTGTATTCCTTAGTCAAATGTTTCTTTGCATACAGGACAGCATTCTTATACCAAATCTAGAGGGGTGCACACATTAAAGACATAAAGACATTCCCTCTCATGTTCTCTGTAATGTTCCTTTCTCCTCTGTACACCACAGGGCAGAAAAGCCATAATTGTTATATATACTATTCCTTCTCTTCTCTACTGAAAGTCAAAAATGGATTCATTGGTATGAATGTGAAGATACCAGTTAATACTGAAAAGACAGACCTCAAGCCACAGTGGCAATACCAGCTTCATTATAGTTTGACCACTTTTAGCAAAGATGTCTAAAAACTGACAAATTGGAGAAACTAATCAGTGTACTGGGGAAATTAGTGCTAATTAAGTTATCTGAGTACCTGAACTTTCGCAACACAGAAACTGTAAAATAGATTAGCATTTTATTTACCGTTCATTATTAAGAGGTGAGTTGCAGCTGAAATCGCACTACATTAATAAGGTCACAATTACAGCAAGTTACTTCTTTGCAAACTGAACACAATCACACAATGCTTAAAATTCCATTATTCCCAGTCGTGGGGACAAGGTGAAGAAGACAGGATCTACACCTAGCGTCCATTTTCCACAGAAAGTAAAAATGGCATGCATTGGCAAACAAATGCACAAAATATACATATACCTCACATGAGGTGCACATAGACGGTCTCTCCCACACAGCTCATTGAGGAATACAGAGACTGAACACATAACTTATTTTTCATAGAATCATCTAACCATAAATTGGTTGGAATGGACTTCTGAATGTCATTTAGTCCAATCACCCTGCAATGATCAGGAACATATTTTCCTTAGCAAGAGCTGCACTACCACATGGGGGAACTGGGAAAAGCCAAATCTGGCAATGTATCAGACTGCTTGCTGACACAGGGCTAAGATGAGGCTTCAGTTTTACAGACATGGGGGGGAGCTCCATCCAGTGCACACTGAAACAACAGGATGCCCTTCCACGTTCACCAGCAAGACATGGAGCAGTTACTTCAGCAGGAAGTAAGGAGAAGTCTTGGCACACTATCCAACTTCTTCTGGCCCCTCTGTCTTACCAGTCATTTACAATGACCCCTCCCCTTTCTACTGCACAGCGTTGTTACACCCAAGGGGAAGATTATTTGGGAAGGTGAGGCAGGGCTGAAGCTCCTTCATCTTCCTTATGACACTCAGTACATGGCAGGTGATGCACCTGGCTCAACATGCAGGATTTCACCCTTTACTCCCGCTGTGTCTGGCCCTACAATGCATCTAACAAAAAAAGCCAAAACATAAAAGCTCCCCTCACCACCACCACCTCCAAAAAAAAATTAAAGATTTTTAGTTCATCTGTTTTATTTATTTTGAACATTTAACAAGGCTGCGTAGTCAATTCAACTTTGTACCTAATGTGATTTTGAACTTCTTTTTTTAAAAAGTATGTTTCAGGTTAAACCTACATGTTCAGTGATCTGACAGTGCTTTCATTTTTTGGTTTTTTTTATGTCATGGCAAAAACCAAAACAAAAATGTCTCTGATGCTTTCTTTCTTTCTGGCTGCTTTCCTTTGCTTTATTTTTAAAAACAAATATTTAGTGAAAAATTTGTGAGAGCAGTGCTTTGTTTTGAATACAGTAAATGTGGGGATTTGACAGGTTCTAGAAATCTTCAGCTCAAAGTCTTGCCAGTCTATTCTCAATTTCCTTTTTCTGAGCCTCAGATGTCAGCACCAGTCAGTCAAAATTTACCAGCTTTTTAACAGAAATGCCATGCATATGTTCAGGAAAAAGTGGACATTCTATGTGAAACTATTCAGCAATCATTATGGGTAAGATCTCTTTGTTAGTGTCCATCATAAGTAAGCAGAGTGTATGTCTCAGGTAGCTCTCTGACAGAGGTTCAGCCAAGCCCCCAGGGGGAGCTCCCTGGGTTTCCTGGAGTCAGCTCTTTCACCAGGCCCACTCATGCCCTGTGAAAGCTCTGCCAGCTGCTGCTGCACACACAGGAATCTCTGTCAAAACCAATTTAGAGACCTGCCTCTTTCACGTGCTGGCATCTATTTTTTCTGGCAATTGTGAGCAACTTTTAACTGGAAAGAACATCAAGTCAGCAAGATAATGATAATAGTGTGGAGTTCAGAGTGGTTTGTCTTTCAAGAACAGGCTTTGCGTTAGCCACAGTAACTATAACATAAAAATTTAAAAAATCTACAATACTGATTTATAATAAATAACTGAAGGAAATGCTTCTCTCCCACCTTTGGAAACAGAAGGGAAGAAGAAGTTGTATTAGGTGACAAGGCTGGGTATCTCCCTAGAATACTCACAGTATTTTTGATCTGGTTTGGCCAAATACCTTTGAAGCTACCTGCAAATACCTTTTTGAAATTGATGTGCTACCAATTCATTGTCAAAACTGCAATGACATGTACTTAAATTTGCAATCATTTCACTGTAGAAGCATATATAGAAATACATTTGGTCTCACTTCTGATAAGAAAAACAGGTGACACTTTTTCCCTTGCCTAAGGTAAACTTTAAAGCAATCTGCTTGACAAGGTTTAACTTTAGATCCTGCAAAGGTTGGTGATGGCACAAAAGATAGCAGGAGAATCAGGAAATGGCAGAGTCATTGGAGACAAATCCTGAGACAAGATCCCTGTACAAAAATAAAAGGGAGCTCCTGCGAGCCTTGAAAAATATCCTGCACACATTGATAAAAAAGGCCTTTAAAGTCATTCTTCAAAAAAATAAGCTGAACTGACATATCCAGTCATTGTGATTTCTTCTTCGTGACCTTCCTCTATATCCTTATGCACTAGATGAAACCAAACCCAGAGAACAAAAGTGCAAAGTAACAAAACCAGAATAATAGCTTTCCCTGTTTTGTTCCACGGTTTCTTTAGAGAAGAGACTGCTATTTAACTCCCATGCCACTGAAGTCATATTCAGGCAAGCATGAGAAAACCAAGATATTTGATTTTTATACAGGACATCACACTTTCATTTTGTGTAATTCTTTGTTCCCCAAAACTGGCTGTTCCTGTGCCCTGTTATTTTACCTCACGTATGGCACATGGCTCTCAGTTTGCAAAAACAGTGGCAGCTCTGAGCAGGAAAGTAGACAGGAGGTAGGTCAGCAAAGACAGCAAGGCCACAGCATTTTAAGGATGGCTGCACCCTGGTAAGGATCTTTGCCCACATGCAACTGTGGCTGTGGGTGGCACTTCAGCCTCTCCGAGCTGCCAGGGCTCAAACTTGACATTGAAACTAAAGGTATTTACATATAGTGATATTGCCTGCAGGAAAATATGGTCAAATGCACGTATACTGCCCAGGACAGGCTTACTGTGTGTGCTGTGACTGGTGAGGAGACTGGGGAAAGCAGGGAACAGCCCTACTGATCCACTTCTCATCCTCCTTTGCTTGCCATTGTGGGAACACAAGTACAGGATCAGACCTCACATACATTCTAGAGTATAGCATGAGGTTCCTCTGTGGTGCAAACAACTTTATTTCTGGAGTGATGCCTGTTTCTATTTTGTCACATGGCCAAGAGAATTCCTCATTTCTGGAGGTCTGTTGGGAGGCAAGGCTGTATGTATGGAGATCAGGCTTTGCCATGCAGGTCCAAGAACAGACTCAAGACACCTTAACATTACTCAAGGGTTCTGCAAAGATGGGGTTGTCACTGCAGCCATTTCTCAGAGGCAGCACTCAAGACACCCTGAGTATACTGTAAACAGGGTGTGTGCGCTGGCAGAGAACTGACTCTGGAGGTTCAAACGTTTGTACCGACTAATTATGTAACAGCAGACCACACACATACTAGGAGCAGCCAGATCACTACTATATCTGATGCTAGAATTTCGGATTTTGCTTAAAAGAAGCATTTATTTTCCAGAATCTTATAAATGTCAGGAACTGATGAGAAATGCTTATCATGTCAATAAGCTCTCCTGGGTGACAAGTATTAATTCCAAACAAAAATAAAGTCAAGCCTATTCAGCTGCAGAACAGTATTCTTCCATTAGGAGGGTGGAAAAAAAAAAAAAAAAAAATAATTCCTTTCCCCTTCTCACAATTTCAAAGACATCTTAATAGAGCAGCAGTGATACATGTATACCTGGGGGTTTGGGAACCCCAGGTCACACCATATGGCCAGCGATGAAGCAAATCAGCATCCCCCTGTGCGAACTGCCAAACATTCAGACACATAACAAAGCAATGTGAATGTGGCTAATGGAACAAGGGAACAGGCTTACAACCTGATCTACAAAAGGAAACAGAGCCATAACTGGGGCCTTCCATCAATTTCAAAGCAGAAAATTCCCTGTAGCCTTCTGCAAGGTCTTAAACCCTTTTACTGACATCTGGATGTGTGAGTGAAATCACTCCTATCAGCAATTATCCCTGCTGTGGAATTATGATTAAGAACCTGTGTTGGTCCATCTCCACAAAGAATGCCAAGGCATAATCACCACCTACTTCTGTTCTCACTCAGCATTACTGCCACTGGTTTGCTAAGGCAAAGGATTTATCTTTCAAGAAAACTGGCTGAAAAATAAGGGCAGGATAGTACATAAAGGGTTTCTAGATCCCACAGTACATCCAGTGATCAGCATTCTGTGTATCTATTTTTATTCCTTTTCTCTAGCCAGTCTGGGTCTCTGCTTCGTCCTCAATCCACTTTTTTTGTGAGTCACATCAGATTAGAAATACATTCAACTATGAGAAAAATCTTTTGCATCTGATTCAAAAGGAAACAATAACAGAAACCCCCGCATATTACATTTGGAGCCTCTTTAAAAAACAAACAGAAACAATGCAAGGCACTGAAAAATATGGACAAGTTTCCTTATGGTCTTGTTTAGAAATGTGCTGCAGCTGAAGTCACTTGTAGGATATCCTGTGGGTGACACATAAGGTAGTCAGTACAGGAGAAAAAGAAACTGGACATTTGAACACAAGGCTTTGTTCTGCATTTTTGCTACACAATATGTAACTACATCAGTTACCCCTCCATCTCTATCAGTGCAAAGGATTTGTTTGGTTTGTCTCAGTGTATGGACACTGACCAAACATCATAACTTTGAGTACTGCACACAAGCCCCTCACTACAAGAAAGAAAATGAGGTGCTGAGGTGCACATCCAAAGAGAAACAAAGCTCAGGAAGGGTCTGGAGCACAAATCTGAGGAGGAGTGACCAAGGGAACTGGGGAAGCCTGGAGAAGAGGAAGCTCAGGGGGACTTTATCACTCTCTACAACTCCCTGAAAGGTAGGTTTAGCCAGGTGGGGCTTGATCTCACAAGTAACAAGCAACAGGACAAGAGCAAGTGTCATTAGGAACACCAACTGAGATTTTGATTGGATATTAAAAAAGATTTCTTCACTGTAGGGGTTTTCAACCACTGGAACAGGCTACCCAGGGAAGCATTTGAGTCACTATACCTAGAGGTATTTAAAAGATGTGCAGATGTGACACTAAGGAATATGGTTTAGTGGTGGGTTTGGCAGTGTTATGTGGCCTCAATCTTAAGAGTCTTTTTCAAATTAAACATTTCTACAAATCTTTGATTGCATTACAAACTCATTCCTATGCATTTTATTTTATCCTGTATTAATTCATGTGAACTGTGTGCCACAAGAAGTGCTGATGGAAGTTTTTCCATTGATTTTAGTGCAACAAAAGTCAAGATGGCTATTTTAAAAGTTTTTCATGGACCTAGTGCTTATTAAATAGTTTTACAAAGTCTCAACATCATCAAGTCCTAAGGCACAGCAGGGCTAAAACACATTGTCATTAAGTTTGAACAGAAGGTAAAAGTGTGTCCTCCTACACCATCTCCAAATACACAGAGCTCTAATTAACAAAGCAGAAACATGGGATGTTGGCCTTCACAGCGTGGGATATGGAGCAAAAAGGAAACATGAAACTGAAGATTACTCAAGTACAATAGGAAGCTCAAGATCATGGAGGATTTATTCACTACCAAAAATATTAGAGCCAAACCCAAACTCCCAAGAGAACGTATATCCAGTTTCACACTAAACAGGACACTTCCTTAGCTTTGTAAACAGGAGACTGACTTGAAACAAAGTGCCAAACTACTCTATGCAATCCAGTATTTCAGCCAAGAGATCATCACCAGAAGCAGTGATATAAGAGCTCTCTTTTATCCAAAATGTGGTATAATGTAATCAGTCTCATAGATACAATAGCAAGAATTTTGGAGGCAATTCTTGAATTCACGTTGAATCAACTGACTAAAAGATTACTACTGAATTTCTCTGCATTAGTGGGCAAAGTCTTACTAAAGAGAATGCCAACAAACAGCCTTCATGGTATTTCTTAGGACTCCTTCAGTATCCTGATGTCAAACCCCTTCAGGTGCACGAAAGCCAGGGCAAGCCAGGGCAGCCCTTCTTTGGGGTTGCGATGATGCTAAAAACTTTTGAGAATAAAAATCATTGACCTGGACTCAATGATCATTCTTTGTCCCTTCCAACTAAACATATTTTGTGATTCTGTGATAGGCGAGTATCTATTTCGCTATATTAGAAGATATTCTAAAGATAAAAACTGTATTTATTCTGCAAATGCAGAGCTGGCAGAAGTGCTCATCAAGCCACATTCCACAATTTACCAATAGTCCTAGCAAATCTGGAAGGTCCAGTTAACTGGAGGTCAGCAAACGTGACACCCAGCTAGATGAATGACCAGGAGGATAAGGGAAATACAGGCCTGCCAGCCTGACCTGAGTGCAGGGGAAAGTCATAGAACAGCTTGTCAGCAGAGTGTCATTACACAGAACATGCATGACAACCAGGGGATCAGGCCCAGTCAGCATGGCTGTAGGAAAGGCAGGTCCTGACCGACCAACCTGATCTCCTTCTGTGACCAGGTGACCCACTCAGTGGATGAGGGAAAGGCTGTGGATGTTGTCTGCCTGGATTTTATATTCTGGGTCTACCCTGACTGGACACCAAGTGCCCATCAAGCCTCTCTATCACTCTCCTTCTCAGTGGGAAAAGGGAGGGAAAGTAAGATGGAAACCAACTTGTAAGCTTGATGCAAAGCACTTCACTAAACAACAACAACAACAAAAGCAAAACTTTGGTGTGGATAAACAAAGAGAAAAAAAGCTTATTCTCCACTTTCCATCAGGGGGTGATATCCAGCCACTTCCCAGGAAGCAAAGTTGCAGCAGATATAGTGATTGCTCTAGAAGGCAAACACTGTAAAATAAAAAATACCCCCCATTCCTCCTCCCTCCTTTAGCTTCTATATCTAAGCTGATGTCATATAGTCATATGATATGGAATAGCCCTTTGGTTAATTTGGGCCTGGTTGTGTCCCCTCCCAGGACCTTTCCCACTCCCAGCCACTTGAGAGGGGCAGAATGTAAGAGACAGCCCTGATGCTGTGCCAGCACTGTTCAGCAGTAGCCACAACACAGCTGTGTCATCTACACCTTTCTAACTACCAATGCAAACCACAGCACTGTGAGGGCTGATGTGGGGAAAACTAACTCCATCTCAGCCAGTCCCAAGACACTTTAGTAAAGCTTCTGACACCATATCCCACAGAGCTATCCTGAAGAAAACAGATACTCATGGCTTGGAGAGGTGCACTATTTCGTGTACCTATAGTCCAAGTCCAGAGAGTGGTGCTGAATGGAGTTACAGGCTGGTTACTGGGGCCAGTCCTGTTCAATATCTTTATTGATGCCCTGGATGAGAGGAGTGAGTGCACCCTCAGCAAGCCTGCAGATAAAAGCAAGTTGGGCAGGAGTGTTGGTTTGCTGCAGGGTAGGAAGGCTCTGCAGAGTGATGTGGACAGGCTGGACCGATGGCCCAAGGCCAATCGTATGAGTGCAGAGTAAACAGCTGGGCCAATGATTTGCAGGTCTTTTCCAACCTAAACAATTCTATGATCCCTAATTTTACAAATACTTGATACACTTGGTTCATAAAAAATATATAGTTATTTTTACTCACCTCATTTAAATATAAACTATTCGAGCTTTCTTATTACGCTCTTGTATGACCTGAACCCCTTGACTTTAGCAGAATCATGAAGATGGTCAAAGTTGGTCAGAATTACGAAGATGGTCAAAGAAATGGTCATTCACATGATGAACATTACTGCACTAATGATCCCCTGTGAACTTTCCATTTATGCCTATTCCTAGATGTTTTATGAAACACAACATCTCTGTGGCACGGACAGAACTCCCAACGCTATTTTAGATTTTCAGCACTGCTCAGTTTCTACAAATCAAAGCAATACAGCTATCAAGTTTTCTCTTCCAGCCCTTTAAAGAATTAGCTGGCCTAATTCAGTTTCATAGTAATACTTCAAAAAGCCCCAAATGAAAACCAAGAAGTTTCAAGAGACTGTCTGAAGAATAATAGTGACTTACACTATGATACGCATCTGCCTGATAAAACATATTTCAAGTTCCTTTAGAGAATTCCTCTATGCTGCTTGCTGCTGAGTCAGGGTTGGAATTCTCATGCAATATGCTTTGATATTTCAGTCCAAGCTGTTAATTATACAGATAAGAGACATCATCAAAGTCAGATAATTGCAGACCAAAGTGCATTACTGCAGGGAAATTAGTAAGGCTTTTTTTTTTAACTGATGAAGCCTGAAATACATATTTCTATACAAAATCTAGAAAACAGGGAAATAAAGCATGTAAAAACCAATTTATTTTGGCCATTTCACAGTTGACAAAATTTTATGTTATCAGAGTCCTCTAAAAAATGTATACAAGCCTATTACAAAAGAACTCAATAAGTGCATTCTAAAAGTGATGTTCTATACAACTAGTGATATCGGAGACATTTCATAGAATCATGGAAACATAAAATCACAGAATCATGGAATGGCTTGGGTTGAAAGGAACTTTGAGGGTCATCTAGTTCCAATCCCCTTGCTATGAGCAGGGACACTTTGCACTAGACCAGCTTGATGAAAACCCCTGAACAGGCCTTTCTGGGCAACTTGTGCCCTAGATCCACAGCAAAGAACTTCTCCTAATACCATAAAATCATAAGATGGCTTGGGTTGGAAGGGACCTTAAAGCATCTAATCTAAACCTATCCTGTTTAAAAAAACAACCAAACAACCACAAAACAGAAAACAACACAATTTTCTCCCCAAAACAGACACTTAACATTTGTTTGGTGAGAGAATACCTCCCAAATTACCATACACTTTTCCCTGTGATCAGGCATCAGACAATACAGGGAAGAAGAGGGTAGACTCAATGGCATACATCCATTTGGACCAGGCCTTAAAGAGCCAAAAGCTGTTGGCAGTTCTCCAGAATTGTAAAGTACAGTTTTTTCTTTGTATTTTGGTGGTGCACAAGCAAAGCAAAGTTTAAAAATTCCAGGTTTTTTGGATTCATAATGAAAACCACAAGAGCGTGGAATCTTATCATGAGTCATCTGATGTTATGGTTTCAAATCCACATCAGAAGATACTGATTCTATGGTTTTCAGTTGTTTACATACTGAAATGACCTGACACTATGCTGTCTGTTTTGTTCTGTCTTTTCTTTGAACTCTGGATTTTGAAGTTTAAAGTATGTATGGTGATGCTTAGTCTGAAGATACAGACTAGGCATACTTCCCTATACTAAGCAGATGTTTGTTCAATAACTGATAAGAAAAAGCATGTGATGTTTCAGTTAGACATTAGATAGTAAATAATATTATTTAGCCCTTTTTATCTTCTACTTTTCACCTCTGAATACACATAAACAATCAAAACAGGAGAAACAAAATATCAGACTTCTTGTAATTAGGCAGTATTACCTGCATACTGCAAACTGAGAAACTGAGTCAAAATTGCACAATGGAAGCATCTGGAAGACCTCTGTGTTATTCTGATGAACTTTAAAGTATTTAACTTAATAGCATTAATAAACCCTCTAAGTGAATACCAGTACTTTTGCTATAAATGTCACTGGCACCTCCAGGACACTTTAAAAAATTGATTAGTGCTACACTGGATTGCTGAGTCATCAATGACCGTCCTTCAACTAGGACAAGAGGATGTCTTGTAAGCAAGTTATTTATATTCTTAATATCTTCAGCAGAAAGTACAGTCTGGTTAGACTTGGTAGTCATTAAATAGCAATTTTTGTATGAGCTGCCCTCCTCCATAGATTTCTTATCAGATCAACTTCAGTCTTAAGTAAGAGCAATTACAAATAGGCCAAGTTCTTTCAGTCTGAAAGAAGAAAGGCAGTATTGAATCATGCACACTGCAAAGCTTTGTTTTGGCCAGAAGGAAGACCAAGCCTCCATATTAAACTCTGTGTATGCAGTATCACTAAGTCATCTCACTTGGAACTGTAACTCAAAGGCTTGCTTTTTTTTAAAATAAAATGTGCAGGTGGTCTTGAACTTCCCAAGATTTTTTTTTTTTTTTTGAAGCTGAATAGGCCTTGTATCCTCTTCTCTCTTAAAAAATTTAAAAACCTAATAATCATGATCATCAACCCAGAACATAATATTAAATTACCTTTTATCTTTGCTGTGTGTTTTGAGAGAGACTGTTGCAACACATTCACCCAAATGTACTGCATGCTCTCAGATCCCATTCTGTATTGTCATATCTGCAAATATTTACAAAGCAAAAAATACTGTCTGACTCAGCAACGCAACTCACATGTCTTTCATGCTGTTCCATATAATTGCTTCAGACCAAAACAACACAAAAACACCACTGCGAATTACAAAAGACAGAAATACTATTAGTGGCCTACAGCCAACTGTGGTCTAAGCATTTGCTTGTGAGCCCATCACATGCATGCAACATTTGGAATACTGCTCAAAATCTCTGGCTGTACAAATATAGACCTTCAGTCAAGGAACTCAGCAGTTTCATTTGAGTAAAATCAGGGAGATCAGCAGCTGGCCTGCTTTAAATGTTGCAACCCCACGCCAGAACACACCGTCCTTTGCAGAGAAAAAGCAACAGGATTCCCAAGCACAGGGAGAGAAGAGAGAAAGGCTGCAGCATGCAAGGGGTCTGCACCTCATCGAAGTCTGCGACCCCTTCAGAACCTCCTTAATGTCCACTCAGGAATTGCAGAAGTGTCTGACTTTAGCGTGGGCACATTCATTGTAGGTTGCAAGGCTCACTAGCACATGTCCCAGGAAAGATGAAAGGTAAGATGTAATTACACATAGATCTGCCACCTTCCAACAGCCCCAGTATCAGTCCACCTGGTACCCACAAAGATCAACCACTATGAGTTGCCTTGGGTAATTTTAATGGTGCAAAGCTTAATCAAATAGTTAAAATTATCACAACTAGGAAGACAGCAATTAAGTAATAATTTCAGAGGCTTGTTCTCTTTATCACTCCAAGAAGCAATTTCACCACAGGAAGTCTTCTAAGGAGTAAAACACCCATCATACTTCCATTAATATGAAAGCTTTACTTATATTAGGGGGTAATGACTTCTTCATTGACTGTACAGAGATGATCAGAGTAATACACATTCTGATGTTCTAAGTATATAAGTTTTCAATGAAAAAGCTTATCTGAAGTTTGAGCTGGATGGAAGCTTGCTTAGCCTTATTCGGAGACGGTCTCAGTTTCATGAAGATGGCAGGCTAACAAGTCATGAAGCTTGATAAAACACAGAATGACTTTAAAGAATGAAACAGAAATAACAAATATGTACTTTTATTGCAAACACATACTTTTTTTTTCTTTAATGAGATTAAATTTGACTTCTGTATCAGAAATAACTGCAATTCTATCCTGCTTCCTGACTCAACATTTCAAGAAAATATCCTCCACCTTCTCTGTCTTCTTTCAGTGACTCGGAAAGGCATAAAATATTATTAAGTTCAATATGGCTTCAAACTTTAAACACAAACATCTTCCTAAATCAACAGTATACCCATTACATGCATTGTATACATGCTGGAAAATAAACACTGGCAAATACAGTCTTGAAATGGCTCAAGGGCCTGGATTTGGAAAAGGATTTATAAAATACATAACTGCTGTCAACTGGAAGATGTTAACTTGAAGACTGATGTTAACTCTGTTATGTGCAAGGAGAACATCCTGCATTTCGTCGTCTAAGAAGGTACACGGCAACGTGCAAAAGCAAGCTTTCCCACGTGAGGCTGGAACATTCCAGGCTGCTCCCTGGCCAAAGGCCCATCACTCTTCCCAAACTGAAAGTCATGGATTCTAGAGGTGAATTTCAGCATTGCTGTTTCTGTGCAGTCTCCCCCTTCGCTCCCCGTGTGGCCACGGCACACGACCACGTTCACTGGAGACACCTGCATCCCGCACCGCCGCGCTGCAGACCCGGGGCAGCACCTCGGCTGTCCAGGACATCCTCTGCCGGCAACTCCCGGAGGGAACCGCAGGGGAGCTCAGGCTGAAAACACCCTTCCCACGGGGCGGGCGATGTCCGAGAGCCCGCTGCCGCCCTGATGGGTGCGCACCATCCCCGGCCATCACACGGGACGGGGCCAGTCCTGGTGGGGCAGTGCCCAGTCGATCCAAGGGAACACCAAGCCCTGGGCTCAGACCCTCCGCTCGAAGAAGTCCCCTAACCCGGCGAGCAGCACGCCGACTGCCCTTACAGCAGTCAAGGGCGGCGAGGCTGTGCCAGGGCCGAGAGACGATCCCGCTCCCGGCCAAGGATCCCTGGGGCGACGGCAGCGCCCCCGACACACCGCCCCTGAGAGCCCCCGCAGCGGCGCCGGTGCGGCCGGAGACGCCGCGAAGCCGCCGCTCGCCCCGCTCTGCCCCGCCGGCGGCACATCGCAGGCACACGGGGGACACGGGCCCAGGGGTGCCGAGAGACGCCCGGCGGGGCCCGCCTGGGCAGCCGGGACCGAGCATTCCGCGTTGTCTGCCCCTCCGCAGACCAGAGGGGACGCGGGGAGTACCGCCGACTCCCAGGAGATCTCCTCGAAGTTGCCCCGAGAAGTTTGGGACCGCCCGGAGGTGCAGCCGCCGGGAAGAGTCTCCCCCTCAGCCCACACCTCCCTCCTACCACCTGGTCACACTCTCCCGGACCGGCTGCCAGGACGGGACCCCACGACCTGGCTGAGCCCCCGGGACGGGACCCCACCCGGACCGACCCCGGTCGCCCTCTGGGCACGCGGCCCTCGCTCCCGGGACAGGGGGAGCGGCAGCCCCGAGGGGCCCTTAAGGGCTACCGCCGCAAAAACAGCCCTTGGGAATAAATAAAACAGCAGGACACCTACCATCTCGCCTGATGTTGGAAGCCCGCAGGGCTTTTATAGATCCACTCTGGGCAGGGGCGGTGGTGCCCTGACGGCTGCAGAAGTTCGCACAGACGACGGCATAGAGCAGGAGGAGGATGAGCAGTTGCATTGGGACCAGCTGCGAGCGGGACCGTGTCTCTGCGAAGAAACGGGCTCTCTTCTCCCGCCGAGGGTGCTTCCCTCGCTCGCGTTCTCTTCCCCCTTAGCGGACTTTTTGATTGTTGCGAGTTGCTTGTGTGTTTGGGGGAGTTGTAGCCGGGGGGCAAAAAAGGCACAATCCCCGCAAAAAAAGCGCAAAACCCCAGAGCACGCGAAGCAGCGGTCACCGCCGCCGCGCTACTCTCCGAGCCGCCTCAAAACTTCCTGCATGCTGAACTCTCGGCTGCCCTTCTGGGCCGGCCAAACTCGGCAGAGGTGCGCAGCGCCCGGGCCGGCACCGCCGCCCACTCCCCTCGCCCGGCACGGCCGTGCCCCAGTAGCAGGCGGGGGCTGCCGCAGCCGTGCTCCCCCGCGGCCGCCGCCGGGCTGCACCGCGCCTCGCACCGCCCCCGCCCGCCGCGCCGGGGGAGCCGCCGCCGGGGTCTGCCGCGCCGGGAGCGCCCCGCTCTCCGCGCCGGGGGAGGAAAGGGGGCCCGCGGGAAGGGGGCGGGAGCGGTGCCCGGGCCCTCCCTGAGCTACCGGCCGCGCCGTCTCCACTCCGGGCAGAAAGTGGCAGGAGGGATGGTGCGAGGAAGGGGCTGTCCCCGGTGCGGAGTGAAAGCTCCCGGCGACTGGATAGGACAGTCGTGTGCCAAGGGCTCTCCGCCAACACAGGGGCCACGCACCCGGCGGTCCCGTCACCCTCGGGCCCGCGGTGGCCACGTAAAAGTCATCTCTGGGCCGAACGCCTGAAATCTTCGAGCTGTGCCAGGGCGGGTGAGATGACTTAGTGGGACAACTGGTGAATAATCCGCAGTTGTCCCTGGGAGAAATATGTGGGCTTCTCCTGTCATGCCAAGCACTGTCCTCTTTTTCATAAAAAGTTAGTTCTTGCTAATTTAGACCTTCATTAAATTGAGTTTGGTATTAAAAGATTGTATTACTGCCTGGAAGAGTTTAGGTCTAAACCAAAGGTTTGTGAGGGTTGTAATCAGGTTGCTAGTTTAATACTCTTTCTTTCCATTAGTTGCAATGAAAATAATCCAAAGGAAGATGCAAAAAAAAAAAAAAAAAAAAAAAAAAAAAAAAAAAAAAAAAAAAAAAAACCCCAAAACCACCACGAAACCTGCTTAGGTTTTAACAGTTCTCTAATAAATTTTTCCCTACTCAATTTATTTCTTACAACATTTTTTGCAGTCTTAGCCAGTCTAACTAACAAACTGTTACATGCTGCCAGATCTTTAACAACATGAAACATACGTCATTAGCAGAAGAATGTCAATATGGTGCTGTATCAGGAGTCTTGGACGAGTCCTGCTACACTGTGAGTTCTGCCTCTGGCTGTGTGAAGCATTTTCTCCAAGAGCATGCTAGGATGACAATGGGACTGAAACATCTTGTATGTCTTAGGAAACCAGTAGGGTGCAATTCTGTTATGCATAATTCATGCTCCTTTATCCCTTTCATGTTCCCCAAAACTGACAGCGAACCTAATCCTGCTCCCATGTGGTAGATAATGGAAAGACTCCAACAGTGCTTCATTTGTGAGCAGATGTGACTATATTTTAGGTGCCCATTTCAGGGGGAACTAGTGCACAGAGGGAAGGTGGCCAATTCAATCATCCTAATAGAAACAGAATGTCAAATAGAGGACACAGAACAAATGAGTTTGGGGGAGCTCGGGAGATGTTCTCTCTTCATCCAGTCAATGGTTCTGCCTCTCTCCACTTCCTTACAAAGAACTGCCAGAAAATGCCAATAGAATCCCTGCTCTCCAGCTTTCTTCTGACCTTTACCACAAGTCATGGTGAAGTCTTGCCTTTCTTACTGCCTTCAGGCGCTCCTTCTCTTTTAGATTTGGGATGCTGGAATCTGTAATTGGTTCTCTTTGGGGAAGTGGCCATTTTAAGGTGGAAGAGAAAGAAGGACAGATTTCCTTCCAGCCAAAAGTCAGATGAAAGATGTTTTGACAGTATCTGAGCAATTGCACAATTCAGTCAAGAAATGGCAGTATTTCCCTGGTTGTTTCTGTATTGAAATTCATCCATATAAATTTGCTTATATAAAATTCATATGTCTTCCCAAGACCTGGGTATAGAGACAGTCTCTCTGGCCCCATGCCGTGCTGGCTGCAAAGGTCCATCTTTAACAGAGCAGTAAAAGAGACTTTTGTCTTCAACAGTCCACAGCTGTTTGGCTGACGTGCTCCCTGGCTTGATAGAGACTATAAGTTTAAACTTCCTCAAGCCGACCAGGGCACAGAAGTGAGGTTTCCTCAGCACTTTCTTTTTCTTTTTTTTTTTTTTTTTTAAGAGTACATACTGTTTTGGTACATAAGATGGAATTCCTGGTTATGTAGCAGAGATACCTGGTTGCTTAGAGACTTCTCAAGCAAAACAGCATGGGGCCTCATCAACTAGATGATGAGGGATACAAGCAAGTGGATTCCACCACCTGTGGCTTTGGTACATGCTAAGAGGAGCCCTGTGTAACTCATATCATATGCTCATGGTACATTTCTGGTTCTCCCTGTACAAAGCATGGGATAGTGCCATTCTTTGTTCTTAAAGCAAAAAATATTTCTCTAGTAGACCAGTCTCTTTCTCATGTCAGAAAACAGGGAATAATATTGTGGGGTCCAAAACAGAGGCCTAGCTCTATGAATTATCAAATATTTATTTTAGCCCTAGTATCAAAGAAACCCCAGATTTTCAAATTTGATGTACAAGGTGGACAGAAGGATTTTGGGACAGTGAAGCAAAACTAACATGCATTGGTAGACTGTTAGAGGAAAGGCCTGCATTCCAATGACTGTGGCTACAGCTTCTTGGTTCACTTTTAAAACCACTAGACCCACTAAAAGCCAGAAAAGTATCTTTATAATAAGGTATCATAAAACCCCCATCAAAGAGAGAGAAGTTTGGATTATACTCAGACAGTTTTATAAGCATATCACTGGGTCTTTGCTTTCTGGCAAAAATTCTAGCACATTGGCTAATCTGCATTCTAAGTGCTTGGAATAATTTAAAGCATTGGGTGGTTTCTATAGGAAGACCTATAGCAAGTCATGGTTGCTGTATAAAAGGACACACTGATGTATAAATGTGATAACCTAAGTAATTATAGATTTGTCAGCTCAATTGGGACCCTAATAAAAAAATCTTCACACAAAAGTCAATTAATAGAAATTAAAAAGAAAATAATAAAATTGTTTTCTGTTAACCTAGAAAATCTTACCAACTTGGAAATCTGGTTGACAAGCAGAATAGCATTCATATTATGGCTTTTATAACATACCTGCTCTGTCTGAGCAGGTGCTTCAAGCCTTTTGGAGAGGTATGCTGTTACTCCGTGTGAGTTGATGCTTTCTGAAATTGTATGGTGCTACTCTGTGTATAGTGACTATCTCAACTGTGACATATGCTGCAACATCCATTTCCAACAATGATCTGTGAAAATTGCAGCTACTGCTGATGACTATTGAAGATGACAAGAACTTTGGGGAAGTAACAATAGGATGATTTATAGCGTTGGTGATATGAGACAGCTGTGTAGGTATTGGATATAAGTGTAAAAGCAGAGCCCTGGCCTAGCTTATGCATCATAGTAGCCACTGGCAGCACTTCCCAGTTCGTGTGGTATCTGCCTCACCTTGTTTAGTCCCCTGGAAGTGCCTGGTGTTAGCCAGTTGCACAGGTTCTCCTTGTTCATGGGGAGAATTGGGTTCCCATCAGAGGACCCTCTAGCCTAGAGGTTTAGGAAGTCACACTGGTGTGGTTTGGAAGGTCCACTAGCTATGAAGAGAGTACAGGGGAAAAATACATCCATAGTTATAGGACAGAGTATTTAATCCTAGAAAGCACTGATGCAGGAAAAAAATGATGGGGGTAGGTTATCAGGAAAATCAATGGGCTGTAGCTATCTCTGGGGTTTTTTTGGTTTTTTTTTTTTTTTTTTGACTGGGAGATGCTCCAGAGTCATACAGTTTGGAGCACAAATGCACTGTTTTTCTACAACATTTGAACTATGTTGATTAAGTAGCAAAATCCAAGACCTCAGTGAGTTTCTCTGTGATCCTTGAATATTTATTTAAAGAAGAGAATATCAGTTAAAGTAGGGACGTTATGCCTTTGTCTGTTATTATTAGACTGCTGCCTCAAGATCCTATGAATAAAGCCTTAGAAAGGATCATAATAAAGTGAGAAACACTGAGAGGAAAACCACAGGGTTAGCTGGAGGTTGAGAAATATGCCACTCAGGGAAAAGCTTAAGAAATCACAAGCCATTTAGCTTGTCAAGGAGAAAATCAGAGGGGTCACAGCTACCTACCGGAGGTAGGATATTGATTCTAGAAGGCTATTTTGTCTAGTGGACAATGACATATCAAGGTGAAAGCTGGAGGTAGACAAATTAAGGTTAGAAGTAAAAGGCACATTTTTCTCTGTGGAAAGCTATGGAAGTATCAAAGCTCTTCACCACTGAAAATCTGAAAGGCAAGATTTGATGTTTTCCTAAAACCAGTCAAGTGGTTTCAAGCTGTGCTTAGGAACTCTTGGGGTCTATTGATCACTTCTAGAAAGTCTGTAAAGGCAACAGAGGAAAGCATGTTCATATGTCCTGTACTACAAGCCACTGATAAATTTTTAAGTGATTCTGCAGTTTCTTGGAAAACAACAACCAAGAAAAATAAACCTCCAAGGATTAATTCCAGGCACTGTGATTTTTGTTATATAGAAGGGCAATGACCTCATCCCCTAGTTTATAATCTGTGACAAAGATGTAAGAATGAGCAGAAGTACATAGAGTAGGATGGAGAAACATCTCAAAATTGCTGAAATATGTCTTAAGTAAACAACTGTAACCATGATGGAAGACCAAAAGAATGTAAGGAAAATTAGACCAAAGCCATTATATGTCTGGAATTAGAAAACACAGGCAGAGTCATGTGTTACTAAGAAAATTGCCTCAAGCACCATGACATCAAGAAAAAAGTGCAGCACGGGGATCTATGGCCAGATTTACTACCTGAGCCTACAGGCAGTGATTCAACAACACAGACAGAAAATCCCCAGTGAAATTGATCATTTTAGGTGACCAGACCTATAAAACACAAGCTCAAGCACTGCTGCCTGGTATCACTACAAATGTAGCATTGATTTGTGGAACCTCATGTTAAAACACTGAATGTTAGATCTGGGCCACAGACCTGTGAGTGGTGCTGCAGTTTGTCCTCCTCCAGCAACCAGCTGTGCAAAGTCACTTGTCTGGCCCATTCTTGAGAACAGCTGCAGGCAGGTTTGATTTATCCTGTGTTCTGATTTTCCTTTTTGTGCCTGCACTGTTACAGAATGCTGAGCCCTTCTCCGTTTCATATTAGGTGCTTCTGGTCCCAACTCTTAAATGACTTTTGCTGGCTTTATGTAACTTTTGGATAGTTTTGCACTGCAAATGTTGAGACAAATATTGCACCAACATGCACATAGGAAGGGAGAGAAAAACAATATCCCAAGCTGAACATGCTGATATATTAAATTTTGAGAAACTCTCATATCACTCAGACTGTTGCCCTGGTACCTAGTGACAGTACCAATTGACATCTAGTGTGCATGCAATATTCAGAGTCATGCTTTCAAAAACTGAATATAATCCACAATGAAATAAGAAATGTTGCCTTCCTGAGGTCAAGCAGGGTTTTTATCCCCCCATTTATATCAGTGGAATCAGCATTTAGACATGAATTCAGATTTAAAAAATACTGGGCTATGTTTTCTAATAAGAAAGCAATACCTTCAAAAAGACTGCATTTCTTCTGTAGCCCTGTTCCCAGGTTTGTAGATTTAAAGATAAAGAGACCTTCCTGACATGGTATAGTTTGACTTCTTGCATTAATAAGCCAAACTGTTTTGCTGTCTGACCTTCTGCTTTGTTTGCTTGAAAGTGTGGTATCTTTTAGAAAAAGAAAAGATCAAAACTTGATTTTAAAATAGGAAATCAATTTTGCAGTATCTTGAGACACAGAATCGCCCACTATCAGTGTTAGGTAATTCAAGTGATTAATGACTGGTTTTCATTTGGTTGGTTTTTTTCCTCTGGATCTTGTGGATGAACAGTAATGGTTTATCTGGATCCTGTGCTCAGTCTTAAATATTTGGATGTAAGTAATATGAAACTATTGGTTTGGATTTAGTAAAAGACCTGTCCTCAAACCCTTGTATCTTCTACCTAACCACTTGTGTTATTTCTGTGATCAATTTCTATGCACCTGTCAAAATTATGACAGATTTTGTCTTCAAATACATTTCAGTTAGAAAACTGACATTAGAATTTTTGAGACATTCTAGGAATGTTTTACAACTGGTAGTATGAGTTTTCTAGGATCTGAGGTTTCAGACTTAGAATTTTTCATAATTCCGGCTTTCTGTCTGCATGTTGCAGATACTACTTTACAAATTCACCAACAAGTTTTAGTAAGGACAGTAGTGGTGTAGGTCCTCTGTGTGTAATACTGCCCAGACGTTCCTTCTGGACTGCTCTGTGTTCTCTTCTCTGGGGCAAGATGTATTTGCCTTCTCTTGACTTCAGCATCTTTTTTTCTTCAGCATGGGAACACTTTTCAAGTTCTGTAAATTATCTTGTAAACAAATTAGGAGATATCACCCAAGCATTGTTGTAAAGACTGAAATGCATCTTGATGCTGAAGCCTGAGAGCAGTAACTCATGTCTTGGCACAACAAAGTTGGCACGTGAACTTCTTGTCATTTACTCTGTTGCAGTTTGTGCTCAATTCAGAATACATGTAGGAGATCAAATATCTTCCTTTATCAATTTCCCAAGGCTGAAGTTCTGAGCAGCCATCATACATATGGGTCCTATGTAAATTCCTCTACACAGCCACCTAGAAAATCATAAGTTTCTTGAAATATTTTAAGGATTTTATAAGGACTGAACCTTTTAGTTATGCAAAATTCTTTCTTGTCCTCCTGAGTTACAGCTTGCCTTTAATCCTTTGTTAAGTTCAACAGAACATCACTGACTCATATTTATTCACAGTGTTCCAAAACCGCTAAGCCATGATGCTGGGCTTTTTTTTTTTTTTCATTCCTTTATGGGTAATTTCATTCCTTTTTGAGGTCTGGGCACACATGTGCAGTGGACATACTTCCTAAATCTGATCATCCAAGAACCTCAGCTCTTTTTCTGGTTTTCTTTCCCACTCAAGAAGTTTCCAACACCACTTCATAAATAGAGAAGATTCTGGCTAGCAGTGAGAAATGTGCAATGCAGAATGGAGAACCATTTTTCAATTGCTGACCCTCTTGGTACTGAGTTTAGTTATGTTGTTGGAAAGTAAACTTGTCATATTTTCTCTTGATTTTCCTGTATTTCATAAACATAGCAAAATGAAGCCTTTTCACTCATTTCACAATCAATAATTTAACATCATTAAGTGGAAAAATCCAGAACATAAAACTAAAAAATGCAAAACTCTGGGGCTCAAAATTCAGAGCTTTTGTCATAGAATCATAGAAGGATTTGAATTGGAAAGAACAATAACGATCACATAGGGAATCCTACCTGCTATGTGCAAGGACATCTCTCACTAGATCAGGTTGCTCAAAGCCCGATCCAACGTGACTTTCAATATTTACTGTAGTGGGACTACCAGAACTTCTATCAGTGACCTGTTTCAGTACCTCACCACCCTCACAATGGAAAAACACCGAAGCAGTTTTTCCTTACATCCAATCTGAACCTCCCCTCTTTTGCTTTAAAACCATTGTCCCTTGTCCTGTCATTCCAGGTCCTGGTAAAAAGTCTTCCCTCATCTTTTTTATAAGCCCTGTTTGGATATTGAAGGAAGTCAATAAAGTCCTCCCTGAGACTCTTCCAAGCTGAATATTGCCAGCTCTGTAAGCCTTTGTCCATAGGAGAGGTACACCAGTCCTTGGACTATTTTCGGGGTCCATCTCTGGACCTGCTCTAACAGGTTGCTGTCTTTTTTGCACTGGGGCATCCAGAGCACCTCAGGTGGGATATCACAAATGGGGAATTGAGGGGGGAAACACCTCCCTTACCTTGCTGGCTATGCTTCTTTTGGTACAGCTGAGGATGTGGTTGGCTTTTTGGGCCATGAGTGCACATTGACAGGTCATGTCCATTTTTTCATCCACTGATGAAAGTCCTTCTTCCCAGGGTTGTTCTCAATCCATTTATTCCTCCAGTCCGTATTGATACTGAGCATTGCCCTGACCCATGTGCAGAGCCTTCCAGTCACCCTTGTTGTAAAATGTACCTCTGCACTTACAGTTTGTGTTTGGCTTCTTTAATGAAGACTGGTTTAGATCATTAAAAAACCTGAGCCCATATATAACTGATAAAAATATACAAGCAATCAGATTTTCAAATGGAATTGATATATAAATATTGGAGATAGCACATGAAGCTTGCTTAAGATTTTCTTTTAAATATATGCAGTTTTTTAATCAGCTTGCTAAGAAAAAATATTTTGAATCTGCTTTTGATGGCAATGAGAGCTTTCACCCTATCTTAGGGGCACTGGTGAGAATGATTTCTCTCTGGTTCCAGATTAGTGGGAATACATTCAGGCTGCCCAAATCTTTTTTGAGATCACATTGTAATACAGAGGAGCTGAGTTCACAGTTTTGTACACACAACACATTAACACCAACTAGTTAATCACCTGGCACTGGTTAAGCAGAATTTATGCTGATACTGTGCTAATGACCTTGCACTATCATTAGACTAAATCAGTCTCCTGGGGAAGAACCCAACAAGGCATATTAATTCAATGCATTCCTAGGAAGTTGCATGTACAGTAAAATTTATTTTGTCATTTATTGAGCACGATTTTTAATTCAAGAAGTATTAGATTAAATACCAAGGCCTCTCCAGAGACGTCTGGAATGGCAGAACAAGATAAAAACATGCAGTAGAAAAATACAAGGAAAAGAAAGATTTGTGCAGTCCTACAGCAATTGTGGACATTTTAAAATACTGATGTACTCAATAAACAAATGTCGGAATTATCTGCTCTAAACATAGATTTAAAAAACAAAACATAGAAGGGTAAAAAAAACTTTGAGGGCTAAATCTGATTTAGACATTGTATATTCCATTTGCAGTTGGAGAGAAAAGCAGGTACCACCAGAGGGTGCTTGATCTAATATGCCATTTTCATAATTAACTTAGGAAGTGTTGAGTTCCCCTAACCCTTCTCCCACCTCCAATGGCTTTCTTTTTGCCTAGTAAGACAAATGCAGGTGATTAGCACAGACTTAGGTTTTCTTTAGATAAACACCTGAGTTACCAATCAGGAGTTAGAACATTTCTGAAATAAAACACTTTATGAAACTTAATTCAGCCACCTTTTGGCATATGTTGTAAAAACTATGTGTGAAAACTACTTTTTTCAGAGGATTAAATATACCTAATGGAGATAAATCCTGACTTTGCAGTACAAAGGGAGATAGCCTTTGGAACCTTTACTTCATTTGTTGCCGTGCCTAAAGTCATGAAGGGAGTGGGGCAGGAGGTGGATGGAAAAGAAAACGGAATCCCTGAGGCAGTTGAGTGACGTGGCAGGGTTTCTACACCCACCTGTGTGTTGTTACACAGATGACACAAACCAGATTTCTCACAGCTGGTCTTCAGCTCTATGTTTCTCATTTTCTGGATGCCCAGCTGGAGACAGTAGAGTCTCATTAGAAAAAGTTCAGAGCGTGCATAACTATATTTGAAATTAACAGTTGCTGTTCACTGTTTCTTGAGTATGTGTAGTGCTATATAATACCAAACATTATAAATCTCAGTGTCTAGAACTAACAGAAACTTAATCTTTCTGCACCCCATTTGAGAAAAGGGATGATGTACTTCACTATACACTGTAGCACCCAAATTAAGACTGGTAAATGATCTGCCAAATAAAACCCAGCATCTAATTATAGTTATGTCTGTAACAGAGACAAAAGCTGACAGTTTTTGAACGGGGTTAATGTGCTTAAGATTAAACTGATTTGCACCCTCAAAGTACCTTTTTTTTTCTTTTTTTTTTTTTTTTCTGTGAAACTAAGGGAAAACTGTCTACTTCAGCGGTAGACATCAGGGCTGCACATATCTGGAGGCAGTACAGGTGGATCCTGCTTTCTCTTCTGACCTCCATTTTGGGCACTGAATGAGGCAGAGACTATAAGAAAAAATAGTCTCAGATCATGTTATTTGCTAGTTGTCTTTGCAATAGCTGTGCACAAGGGACCAAACTAAGTTTGCACAGAAGGTTTTTTGAAAGTCTGGCATGGCAATCTTAATAGCAGTATAATAGTTATTTAGTGGGAATGAAAAGACATCAGCCTGAGGCAGACACTTGGAATGTTGCATTTCAGTTCAAACAGTTAAAGTTTGAAAAGAGAGTTGAACAGTAGGAAAAGAGAACAAATTGATAATAGATAATTTTACCAGCTCTCCCTGAGATGCTTTAATCATTTCTCCGTCCTGTGGCATGCAACAGAGTTTGCAGGGCAGCCCTGTAGGCCTGTGCATGTCTCAGCTCTAGTACTATGTTCCTCTAGAGTTAGTAAGGACATTTAATTTTTAAGAGATTTCACAAAAATAGCCTAATCCTCAGGAATGGGCAACTATCTAGGTGTTTGTTACCATTCACACTGTAGAAATAGGGAAAAAATCGACTGCAATTATTTGTCCAGGGTCACATTGCACAAAATTATCAGGTAACAAATGGAAGTACAAGTCAGTGTTTAATTCATTGGGCTAACATTCCTTACAAAGTTTTCTCTCTGTTCCTGACAAGGCTGCACTGTCCCATTGCACGTGGGCAATGACTCTGCATGCTGATGTTACAGGCTTGTCTAAAAGAAGGACTTGACTAAGCCCTGAAAACTGTGTGATATGATCATTTAAAACAGTTCAGGGATTACAGTGTCTGGCAGGAGGTGATTGTACTGCTTGATTCACAGTTCCTCAGACACAGTTTATGTTAAGCTTACTAGCCATCTTTCATGTGTCTTCCTGGTGTAAGACTTGTGGATATTTTATGAGCATTGAAGAGTCTTTCGATCTCACCAAACAGCATTAGATACCATTGTATTTCCTTACTAAATTTTTCATCTGCACTTGGCTTGCTTAGAAGCTGCCCTGGATGGGGGAAGTCAGTAAGATCAGGCATTAGAGGCTCTGCTGTAGGGTCACTCTGGCTGTGTTGCAATGAAAACTTATTTTAAGCAGGGGTAGCCCACGTGATGTCTTTATTAGCCATTATGAACCCACTGAACAGTGTATGAGAACTTGTGACCTTCCTAGGCAGGGCATAAACATCTAACATCTTGTAAAAGGGCTTTGGAGGCATCAGTTCTGAGTCTGACTTGATTTTGCTTACCACATGACACCAGAAAACTGATTTTGGCCTTTAAAAAAAGGTCAAACTGCCAAAACTGCCTACTAATTTTGGAAATCTGATTTTCAGAAGAGTGCATCATCTTCAGCCACAATAAATATTCAGGCATTACAATTTTATCTCTATTGCTCTTGCAGATTTACTTGTAAGGAAAACGAGAAATGGACCATGAACTTTTTAGTCATTCTGTTAACACTGACCAAATCAGCATATTATTAGATATCTCCACCCACAGCTTAAATAAGGACTATGGGACTACTCATTGAGTAACCAAAATTTTTTGGAGAACTGCTGTTTGCGTGGCTGTACTGCCAGCTAGTTTATATCAAAAGTCACTGGAGGTGGGAATGAATTGTATTTATCAATTTGATATCTGAATTTGCCCTATGCAGATCTGCAGGACAAAGTCACATAGTGATGCTATACACAGACTGCTGTTTTAGACTGAGCACCTCATGGTTCTGGTGCGGATCTAAGACACCAAGCAAAAACTTCAACACAGTCATCTACAGATATTTACTGATGAAAGAAATATCTCTGCTTTAAACTACAGAATCTGCAGCTCTGGTCTTCAGTTAGGTGTCAAAGTCAACTAATCTGGAGCAAAATCAGCTGAGTCACTGAGATCTGAAAAGAACAATTTGTAAAAGGAAAACAGTCAGTCTCTTTTTTTGATTAAAAGATAAAGGAGGCTTACTGCAGGTTTTACAAAAGCATTCAAACAATGTTTTCCGATCAAATCTCACAGTTTTAACAGAGAAGAAATTTGTTTAGGTAATGTTTGAAATGGAAGTTAGGTGCCTATTTTTATTGTATTCTTACAGGTGACACTTTTACCTCTTCTCACCTGTACAAACACACACAGAGTCATCTATTTGCATGAGGAAGATCCTATTTTATGTCCCTCATTGGATATAATCAGTAATGAAAAGGACCTCAGTTCTAGTAATGTGGCTTTGTGACAGTGAGGCAAGTAACCAGTCTATGATTTACAGTCTCACTATTTTTTGATCACATTTTCTTAGCATTTTCATAACAAAATAACGATAATAACTCTACAGGAGCAATAATAATGCATTCTTCTAAATTCTGTTGCTGAACACACAGAAGAAAAAGCAAATGAGGTGGAAGGGGCAATTTTCTGTTTGTCTGGAAATGCCCTTCAAAATCTGTTATACTTTAAATAGTGTAAACAGATTTAGATGAAAAATTAGAAGGCTTACTCTCATGTTAGGCATTTGAGAAGCACAAAGGAAAAAAAATTAATCCAAGGAAGATGAGCATACTTAGCTTGGAATTCAGTACATAACTGCAGAGGAAGGAGCTATAGTTTAAAGAGGTAAATCAGCAATGGTAGTTCATAAAAGTTGATCAGTAGGTGATTTTAATGCTTGGCTTCCTGTTGGTATTTTCAGTTACCGTCTCAATGTGATTGACAGCTGAGCTATAGTCCAAGTAATTGTTAGTTGTAGCCCCACTAGCCAATTTTTAATGTATGTTGAGCTACCCTGAACAGCATTTATGGGTTACTTTACCCTGAGTTTTAAGGTACCCAAGGTCATTGTTTTTCCCTTTCTGAGGGATTGATGGAAATGGCCTTGGGCTTATTTACAAGCAGTACTGATTCATGAGCAGTAGTCTATTTGAAGTTTTTTGTTAGTCTCCATAAAACAATAATTTTAAAAATGGAAATAGATCATATTAGACATGCTTGCTTTGGTAAGAATATATCACATTTTGAGTAAATTCAGCTTTTGGGATCTTATACCAATTTGTATCTTTTCAGGAGTACTGAATATCAAGTGACCATCTACCTGGTAACAGGATGAGGTGTCTCAGTATGTTCCATACCCACTGAATTACTGTCTTAGGTAGAACTTGTGATGAGTAAATTCAGACTTGTGTAGTTCATACAGAGGTGATAAACAGGTGTAGTGAAATAATAATATATTTGTGCCTTCCTTTGATTTATAATTAACATTGACTTCATTTTCCTGCTATCTCCTGAAATTCAATTTTTCTTCCCTTCTTTGTAGCTATTCTTGAACTTTGTCATGCACATCTTAGTCTTTCTGAAGGCAGGTATATTGGCCTATGCTGCACTAATCTTCCATAATTGATTTGGGATGTGTGCCAGTTTCTTTTATTATTCTGTGCTGATATCTTTATATGACTGGCTTTTATCCAAATGCTGTCATCTTTTGCATTCTCTTTATCCTTTTGCTCTTTTTGTGCTGAGAGACCATATTTTAGCCTTTGAGTGTTGCTCCTTCTTCCCTCTAATTTGCAGCGTAGAAGGTACAAAGGACAAACAAATATTTAGATCCCCGTGCTTGGCCTAATATTTTCTCTACTCATTTTGGTTAAGGCTATTGTTGCACGTAGTTACTGAAATGACATTTAAAGGTTTCATTCATTTTATTCTGATTTAGTGCTTTAGTGAACTTATTTTCGTTGCCTTATTTTTTTTTTTTTTAAGTATTTTACTTTGTATTTTCCACACTATATTTGATTCAATAAAGAAAAGGATGTGATGCATAATCAGAACATTGTACTCTCATCATGGTCCTATGTAGGTTTTTCAAAAGCAGCTCCTCTATGACTGCTCTATACTCCCATGTGCCCTGGCATGATAGGGCACAGACTTTTCGGGAGTTCAGTTGATAGAGTCCCTTGGGAGGCAGACCTGAAAGGCAAAGTATTGCAGGAAGGCTGGAGATTCTTCAAGAGGATCTAAAAAACCATAGGGGAAGGCTGTCCCCATGTGCCAAAAGATAATCCAGAGGGGCTGGCTGAACAGAGAGCTTTATCTGGAACTCAGGAAAAAAAGGAGAGTTTATGTAATGCTTTGGAAAAAGGGGCAGGCAAACTTACAAGGACTGTGAGGATGTCGAGAGGTTATGAAGGGAAAAGTTAGAAGAGAAAAAGCCCAACTAGAAGTTAATATCTGTGCTGCCACAAAAGACAACAAAGAATGCTTTTTCAAATACATTGGCAAAAACAGAAGGGCCAAGGAGAATCTTTATCAGATGCAGAGGAATACTTAGCAACAAAGGCTGAGGAACTTAATGCCTTCTTTGCCTCAGCCATATTACTAAGATGGGTTTTTTCCCAGGTACCCAGTCCTCTGAAGACAGGGATGAGGAACAGAGTGAAGTCCCTATAACCCAGGGAAATGGTCAGCAGCTGGTACACCCTTTAGATACACATAGGTCTGTGGAGCTGGATGGACTTTTCCGTGGGGTGTATGTCAGTCTCCTTGGTAGCAGGTGACAAGACAAGAGGAAATGGCTTCAAATTGTGCTGGGGAGGTTTAAATTGGATATTAGGAAAAAAAATTCCTCACCAAATTGGTTGCCAAGCACTGGAACAGGCTCCCCACAGCAGCAGTGGAGTCACCATTCCTGGAAGTATTTAAAAGATGTGTAGATGTGGCACACAGGAGCATGGCTTAGTGGAAGACTTGGCAGTGCTGGGTTAAACTTGATTATCTTAGAGATCTTTTGCAACTTAAACAGTTCTATGATTTCTGTGAAATATGTTTCAAAATAGATAACTTTATAATGAGCTTTAATGTAATGGAAAATCATCTTGGTTTTGTACTGTGCATCACTGTGTTTTCATCTTCATTATAAGGCTCGTAATATATATGACATCTTTTTGATTAAAGGAAAGAAGCTATTCCTAGACAAAAGAAAATTCCTATGTTGTTTATATTTGAATTTTTTTTTGCATGATCCAGCTCTTTCTTCATGTGTCATCTGTTACAAAATGAGCTCTGCTCTAGATAATAAAGAAAACCAGTTCCTTGGTATCTTGCTATGAATTTTCAGCAGCAATCTACAGAGGAAAAAAATGTAAAATTCAGTTTAATTGTGGGCTAAAAGAAAATCACATATAACCAATATCCTCAATTAAGTGGTTTTTTTAGTTTTTAATCCAAATTCCATCCAAACCATTTGTCATTTCAGACCATGAAACCTTGGATAATACAGCAGCCTTATTCAGCACAGTGCATTATCATTCCCTTAGCCAAAAATGTGTGGCTAATTCAGTCAGTCAAACTAATATGATTAGTAGGCTGTATGTCAGGTTGACATTGCTAAATTAGGTATTTGCTGGAGAAGAGGGCTTCACAAACTTTTTTTTTTTGGACTTATTATCAGCAAGATGCCCATCACCAACTTAATGAAGACCTTGTAGCCATCCTCTCCTGAGTTCAGTTTATGACATCATCAGTGATTAATTTTTTACTAATCTAAGACACAATTTTTTTGCATGCAGAAATTTTCCATGGATGAACCCAGATGGACCCTTGGTATTTGAACAAGCGAGTGAGCAAGTGAAAAAGATTTGTAATTAATGTTCTTTTTGTAAGCCAGATTATGATTTTCATGTCTATGGTTTTAAGGTTGTAAATACCAGAGAACCTACATGTAGAAGTTTCAGATGTGATTCCAGCAAATACAAGGATTTTTACCTGGATGCTTTAGAGGTTACACTACTTGGATGCATTTCTGCAGTATTAGATTTCCTTTGGTATCCTTATGCAAATTCAGATAACACCTTCTAAGTGTGTATGGGTTCTTTTAGTAGTACTAAAAATAATCATGAATTACCATGTCTTTAATACAATTTGTGTAATATACTATGTGGAACTGATGCAATTACAATCATTCCCCATCTTAAATAGTATCTGAGTATTTTCAAGATATGTTCGTCTCTGTAATACCTCTGTTATGCATTATTAATTATAACTTGTAATTGTTTTACAGAATAACTGGAAAACAGAGGTTCTGTTCTTTGAAAGCAGATTCACTAATTGCCCTTGTTATACATGAGGAGTGATCCAAAGGCCAGGTTTAGGGTAAGCCAGCTGCAATAGGAAAATTTCTAGTACCTCCTGCATTGTAAAGTGTATCCAAAGGTGCTGTCATCTGCTGTGACAGCAGATCCACCCCAGCAGAATGTGTCTGGCTGTTTTCATATTTCTTGCCCACCTTTGCAGGGGCATCACAGGATTAATATCATGCATGCAAGAGAGAACAAAATTCTTAGAAGGTACTGAATTATCATTTACAAGGGAGAGTGGAATATTTAGTCAGTCCTCATTCTAACTGCTTACAAGGACAAGGTAGATACCATATCCCATTGTAATATTGTAGATATTTGGCTTTCTGTCCTATAACTGAAGCAACTTATACTTGCCAGCTAGTATGCTCAAAAATTTTGAGAAGGCAGGAGAGTATTATCCTGTGTACACAGGTATTAGCCCTGAACCCAAAGGCTGCAGTGTTTAGCTGATTTAGATCATGGATTTGAATTTTCTGAGCAATTTGAAATTCAAGACATAGCCCCATGGAAGATCAAATCCTTGTGCAGTCTATCCAAATGATTCAGTAGGCTATTTTACCATCTTGTCCTATGATTAACTATAGAGAGTAGTAATTAGCAAGGGTGCTTTAAGCTCTTGATTTAATGTGCTTTTAAAATAGATACAAGGTAAATGGAACCCTGGACAATCTTTCTGGCTTTCTCTACTCTAGCATTTCAAAGGCACCTAGAAACTTGGCTTCTTAGTACTACTAAGCAGATTTTAGACCCAAAGGGCATGAGATACATAAAAATTAGTCTGGCTGTAACAGAAAATGGAAAGGGCAGATTGGCAGCATTACATGAGAGAACACCATTTCTTCAGCATAAAAGAGGAAAAGAATGTGATACCAGGTTGGTCTATCTCTTAAAACTCTTAGAGTTCATATGACATTAATAAGCTAATTTTTCTCTCATGCTAGCATTATTATGTACAGGGGAAGAATATAATGCTTTTGTGCATAATTTATTCTTTCCCCAAGCTAATCCCATATTCTGGGGAGAACTTTCAGAGTTCGACTACAAATTTACAGGACTTGAAGAGATGTTGAAGTAAGTGTAGCTGCAGACACATGAACTCAAGTGAAGCTGACATAAAAAAAAAAGGCAGATAAGCAAGCAAACTACCAGTATCACTCATTGCTACAAAATTTATTGAAGCTAAGAGTTCAAGAGGAAACTAAAAATATTGGATGATTTGTGAGTAAGCATAAAGCAGCCTTGTAGTACCTAAAAACAACCTAGATGGAAGCTGGAGAGGGATTTGTAAAAGGACATGTAGTGACAGCACATAGGGGAATAGCTTTAAACTGAAAGAGGTCAAGGTAAGATCAGATATTAGGAGTCCTTTACTGTGAAGGTGGTGAGGCACTGGAACAAGTTGCTGCGGATGCCCCATGCCTGGAAGTGTTCAAGGCCAGGTTAGATGTGGTACTGGGGACATGGTTTAGTGGGAATTTGGCAGTGCTTGGTTTACAGTCGGACTGGATGATCTTGGAGGTCTTTTCAAGCCTAAATGCATCAGTGATTTTTTGATTCTTGATAAGTCACAGAAAACCAGTGTGACCCACCATGAAGTTTAATGTATATTATCATCTCAAACCACCATAGAACGAGACTTCTATTGCAAGCTCTTTTCAGACCCCCTGAGAATTAATGTTATTTATTTCTCACAACATAGCTTTCACAGTATTTTCCATCAAGAAATTTGCTCTGGACTTTGCTTTCTATTTAAGGTTTAAAAAGGTGAGGAATTCAGCTTTCTTTTGAGTCAAAAATGGTTTATTCAGTTCATTAATCAATTGATCTGTTATTAGTACAGAAAACTGAAGCAAAAAATCTATGAAGATAGGATAAGTGTCCAAAGTATTGTGAAAAAGGACTGCAAATGATCTGTTAGACTGAATTATTCTATAAAATTAGTTCCTGCTGTGAAATGGGATAAAAAGCTAGTGGTTAGAACAGGTATTTCAGAAAATATTCCAAATTAGAAGTAGCTCAGATTTAATATCAGATTTATTGTATAATTTAAAGTAGAACAATGTGAGAAAAAAACAAATTGCTGTTTATGAAGTAGAGGTTCCTTACTCCTTTGGTGCATTTTAGCATGACTGATTTTTCTGGGAAATTACATTTTCACGCTTGGTATAACAATCCTATGAGACCCAGTCTCAGTCATTGTGTAAACATCTACATTTAAATATGCATATAGTGCAGGGGACTGATTCTAGAAAGAATTTGGGCACCTAATTCCTATCCTTGTGTCCTCCAGTATCTTTCCGAATCAAGTCACATTAATCTATCAAACACTTCCAATACTAAGATAGGAATCTACCATTCAAGTGTTATTTATTAAATTCTCAGGGCCCTGTGAGTTTGGCAGACTTTGGACAGCTTTTTTAAAGACACACAGGTTCAAAGGTGCTAAATTGACAATGAGACACATCATTGGAAGAGCTGTGCCAAGTACCTGTCTGACTTAAATTCTAGTCCTCTGCAGTCAACATTTCTTTATGGAGTTGCCTGTACATATGATATATAAAGCCCCAAAAGATATATAAAGCCCCAAAAACGTGCAGTTCTATAAAATTTCTTTTACTCACTAATCTCTAGTATATGTCTCTGTAGTATTCTCTTGTACTTGAGATTCAATACATAGATGGTTTCCTAGAAGTCAAAGCAAATGAAATATATATATGAGTTTCAGTGTAAGTTCCTAAGGCATAAGTAAATGGGATTTTTCCAAAGCTCATCTTGCTGCCAAAGTTTATTGTGACTTTTTAGTTATTGGGGGTGTTTTTCAGTCTTTTTGTGACATGATTTGTTAATTCTTATTGCCAGAGAATATGGAGCTGTTCCATGCAGATATTTTTGCCTTATGGATCACAGCAGGAAGACACTGACAAAGCTTAGACATGGCAAAATTTACTTTATTTGATACAAAATAAAACAGGAAAGAAACAAAATTCTATTTTTTCACTCTATAAGCGATATTACAAATTAGCTCAATTGCAAAGTACCTTATCATTTAATGCTGCAGTCTGAACTGTATAATTATACAAGATGCATAAGACAATTTCACAAATAAAGCATTTTTATTTGAACTTTCTCTGTAGGCAAAGAAAAGCCATACATAGTTTGTAAAAGAAGTTCATACATGCTGCTCAGCTGTAGTAGCTTGCATTCCAGTAAGTGATAGCTGTCACCTTAGCTTTCTAACTGCATGTCCACTCAAGGGAGGCAGAAATCCTGCAGCACTGGCAAGCCATAAAATTGTAAGAGTCTCCATGAAAAGGCTTTTCCAGCTGTACTATTTCAACTAAAGAAAAGCTGTGCCATTATTTACACTTTTCCATGCCTGTCTTCTCAGGCAGCTATGATTACGTTACTGCTGGATGATTTTCTGTGGCCCTTTGATACAGCATGCCTCAAATATAAGGAAAATAATGAGGCCCTGAGTCTGAAAAATGTCTGAGCCTTATTTTAAACCTTGCAGCATCCATCTTCACATTGAACCACTTTACAAGCCTAAGTATAAGCACCCACTTAATTATTTTGTGGAATGGGAATGCTGATGAACCACAGAAGTAGTAGAGAGAGAAATTGTACTGCAAGCTTTTTATAGAGCTTTGCTCTGTCTCAGCTTCTCAACATATTGTAACACCAAGGGTTTGGACCAACAAACCCCCAAACCCCACCAAAAAACCAAATAAACCACCCAGAAAACAATTGGTAGGGAAAATAAATGGAAAAAAAAATTACACCTTTGCTACTAAGAAAAATGCTTAAAATATGCATAAATAAATATTTTTTATTTTTCAGATATATGTGAAACATAATTGTCTTAAGAAATTTGAAGGTATTGGAAATTATTTCAAGTGTTATAAAAATAAAAAAATTGTAGTGACTAAAAATGGATTATTTTCAAAGAGCAAAGCCAATTTTAGATGTGCCAAGTGTATCTCTGTTTTTTTTCATTTTAGCTTTCCTATAGATTTTTACAAAATTTGATATGTGATTAAAAAGTGATAATTTTTTTTTTTTTTTTTTTGGTAGTTGATTGATACCACTGTCAAGATCCAAGTTTTTGGGCTGCCTCCCTGCTATGAGAGGGAAAAATCCATCCCTGTTATCTTTTTTGATGAATTTCCTCAGGTCAGTATTGTGCCTCCTGTACAGCTTTGGAAGACGGGGGTTATAAGTGAAAAACCTGAGTATTTTTCAGGTGGAAAAGATATATGGAAATATTAATGATCAAATTATGGAAGTCTTGGACACCTTCCCAGGGCTGCATGAAATTTAAACATTCCAGTGCAGAAATGCAGGTATTAATCCCATCCCTCTAATGGTGAGGTTCAGCAGATGCTTTGTGTTCGTGTCCTGGGCAAGACCAGACACATGACAGTGTGTGATGGGGGCTGAAATGTTTGGCTCCTGACTGAGTAAGAAGCCTTTTCCAGAGAGCAGGAATTCCCACAGTCCATACTCATATAGCAGCCCAGCTCAGCGGGGGAGCCTTTAACTTCTCTTAAGAGGATCTACAGACTCAGCACAACATCAAACAAATGATCTGTGTTCACACAACAAGACATGAGAATATTTCATATACTGACTTAGCTATATTTATAGAGGTACACTATACCCTCTAAAATAAAAAGAAAAGACAAGACTTAATTAAACCTCCAACCTTTGTTTTTTACTTGACCAATTCTGAATTATCATCCTTTACAAGCAAAGAACAAGATTTCTTAGGAATGGAGAAGTTATCAAGTAAAGGGCAAAAGAGAAGTTTTTTAAGTAGTGAAAAGCGCTTTACAGAACAACTCCTTCATTGATGCTACTGCAGAAAGTGAAGAACAGAGTATGTACAGAATTTTAACAATCATCTCTTGTCTCATGAGACAGCACCTGAAGTAATGTGTCCAGGGATTATTCAGCCTGGAGAAGGCTTCAGGTGGAATTTTATTGTGGCCTTTCAGAATGTATAGGGGTCTTAAGAGAAAAATTGAGACTTTTTAACAGGACCTATAGCCTATAGTGACAGAAAAAGGGGCAGTGGTTTTAAAACAAAAGAAGGGTGGTTCAGAATGGATGTAAGGAAGATTTTTTTCTTCCTTTTTTTTTTTTTTTTTTTTTCCTTTTTACCATGAGGGTGGTGAGACACCGGTCTCAGTTTGCGAAGAGACTTTGTGGATGCCTCACCACTGGAAATGTTAATAGTCAGGTTGTATGAGGTTTTGAGCAGCATGATCCAGTGAAACCTGTCCCTGCCTACAGCAGGTATGTTGGACTAGGTGTTTATTAAATTGCTTTCCAGCCCAAATCATTCTGTGGCTCTATGTCATGGAGTAGTTTGTGCAATTCTACAGCTATCAAATCTGCAACTTGCCCTGCTGACAGAGTAATCATTGTGGCATCTCTTCTATGCCTGTGAGTAGACAGAGATACAGAGGCTGGAGAAGTTTGTAGAAGTGGTCTGAGGCTCTCCTTAGCACTCAGTTGACCTGATGCTCTTAACAGCTTGGCAGCACAGAAATGGCAACAATGGAGAAGCTGTTCTGGATGTCACACCAATTACTTTTATTTATTTGGAGAGTATCTAGTATGATTCAGTTATCTAAAATGTATGTAAGATTAGAAATGTTCTAGAGAATTCATTGCAGCTTACTGGTACCACTCAGGGCTTGTAGAAGTCTGTTCCCTTCTGCAGTAGCATCTGAGGGCCCAACAGGATACAGAAGACGTTTCAAACGGCACCAGATCCTCTAGAAAAACAAGCCCCATTGGCTTGAAAATGTGTGAGTGGAAAAAAAGGCAAAAAAGTTCACAGGTTCATTACAACACCACTCCCACAGGACAGATTTTGGGGCAAAACATCCAATCAGTCATTTTTAAATGAAAAAGTTACTTTCTTTAATCGGATTTACTCTCATAATAGTACTTTTACAATACTCTCAAAAAACAAAAACCTTCTAACAATTCTAAGTTGTTACAATATCTATGTAAATTATTACCTGGCGAATCACATAGGAGTTTCATTCTGATCACTGTTGTACACTGAGCTTGAATGCTTTGTCTTTTTAGACACCAATATATTCTCATGAAGTCACATTGTAGTGCATATTTTGGATTTAATTTTTATTATAAGTACCATAACTTGTTGGGAATTACTGTTAGAGGATCTCAGTATGTAAAAGACTTTTTATTAGGGTATTTTTGGTTTTTCAGGACTGTGTACCAATAGATAAATAGACAAATTCCCTTATATCCTCTGAACTGGTTCTTTTTTATTAGTGTAATTTGTATGTTTCATAGGAAGCTTTCACTTTCTTATACCTCACAATTACATTTACTTAGAGGAGCAAGACATGGGTTTAGCTGTCCTTAAAGAATGTCTGTTTAGGATTCACTGGAAAATGGACACACATTTCAGGAGAGGAATTCACATCCAAAGAAGAAGGAAAAAGGCCTTTCTGTGACTGCACCACCACCCGTTACTGAGTCATATCCTAGTAGCCTAGCTTCTACAGAGTGGGTGGAAAAAAGACTATTTGAAACAATATTTGAATTTGATCACTGCCTATGACAGTATGCAGCCTTTCCCAAAGCACGAGTAACACTACCATGATCTTTGTACCATTGGTTTTGTGATCCAGTGCAGAAAAGAAGCAGAGAAAATGTGTGGGTGAGAAAAAAAGGCATGAAGTTCACTGGTATCTGTTTAGAACTACAAAATGGAGAAGTCAGACTTCAGAAAAAATTTAAACTATGAGGAATGGTACAATTTTCCCAGGAAAGCAACATCACCTAAAATGCAGTGTGGAATTTATTCAAGTGCACTTTTTGTTGGATTATTACAGACATTAAAAAGGACATGAGGCCCATAAATGTCACCTGGAAATAACACATAATGCAACTACAACAAATGAATTTGTGAACAGCTGGAGTCTACCAGAGTTTTTTTATGTGGCTGGGGTTTTATTTCCCTTGTTTTTGATAACTGTGCTGGACAATTGGTTCCTATGTGGGATCTTCACTAGATGACCTTACTAAGCTTTAACAGTAAGAAAGAATGGATTAGGCAATAAAAAGAATTTTTCCACTGAAATAAGTAGAGCTGTGCTAATTTCCTAGACTGGTTTTAGCTCTGGAAAGCCAGTAATGCACATAGGAAAAAAGGTTGTGGTTTAGCAATGCCTTGACCTGCAAGAAAAATGGAGTTACTGGAAAGTAATGCCATGGTGTGATAGAGAAAGCCCTTGGATGCCCTGAAGCATTATGTACATAGCTTTAACCATGTGCAGGATTACTTTGTGGGATCAAAAAAAAAAAAAAAAAAAGCCATCATGATGACCTAGCCTGGTAGATATGACATACATTAAAACTCGCATGAGAAAGTAAGAACTGAAAAGTTTCTGCAGGTACTAACAGGAGCAATGAAAAATGTGATCAGTTGTCTTGTGACAAATAATTCATTATTTTTGGCCAGCATAAAAATAGCAAGGAGCAAAAGAATTGTTTATGCTGGATATGTAATATTTAGTAATCTGTGTCTGAGATTAAACCTGATCAATCCATTCCAAAATGGCACTTTTCAGTGGAATTCCAAAGACAAGGACAAAATTGTGCATACTTCCATTATATTAACACAAATATCAAAATCCCTTAGGATTAAAGGTTTGGTAGAAGAAGAACATCATATAACAAAAGAGTTAATGGACTAGTGATGAAATTATGAAACTTTACCAAAGCATTTAAAGCTGCAATGATTGAGTAGTTTGGTGGAATAAGTCTTTCAAATGAGATCATCTGGAAAGACACTGCAGTGTTTGTTGTGGGACTGTTGGGTACAAACTGACCCATCAGGAAGAGGATTATTACGTCTATGAAATAATGAAAAATTGAGGAATAATGAGATATGAAGCTCTCAGTTATTGTTTAGATAAGTCCTTACAGTAAGACCTACAACTTTATCTTGTCTTTTGCTCAGAAGATGAAAATACTGGATCTTGAGTTGAGAGCAGAATAACATTCCACTAATGATTGCTTTGTTATATCAAGATATTTCTAATTTTAAGTGTACCAGAGAGCTAGCGCTGTGCATAAAGTTATTCTTAGATATTAAAATTCTGGTATGGAAGTTCATTCTAATATGGAACTATTTACCAAATAAGTTATTGAAAAGGATAGAGAGCTTCATGCAATTGTGATAGGATGACTTTTCAGTTTGGCCACAGAGATGTAGAAATAAGGGTCTGTGAAATCCTGACTCTTTATAAAGCATGTGTATCCAGTATAATTTTATATATATATAGAATGATATATAAAAATTTCACATATATAATTTTATGTGTGTATATATTCTGAACTCTTCTCTATAAACCTTAGTACAGACACAGTTATTCCTATGTCTGAGGCTGAGTCTATATCTTTGTCTATTTTAAAACCCTAAGCATGACAAGGGCAATATCAACTACAAACCAGATTTTATAACAGGAATGTAACTTGTTTCAGTGAGATCATGACTGTATAAAAAAACCAACTCACAACTAAAATATATGAAGTAATACTCTATTTGGCCCAACAGTCTATTACTTCATTCAGGCATCAGTGTTAGTTTTGATTGGATTTTGTCTTGTTTGAACTTCCAGTGGCCCTGGTCTTTTGGATAGTGGTTAGAGTATATTCTTCACTCTAAAAGATTGTAACTAGAGCTCTTAAAAAACTTATATGTTGCCATCATATTGCACAAACCTTCCCATGTGATCTTGGAATTACTATTTCCTTACCTCCTCTGATGTGTCTGAGTGGAAAACCTTTCTCTTACCTGCATCACTGCAGCCTAGTGCACCCATCTCCATAGGGAACATCCAAATGACAATTTTGCATTCTTCCAACCCACTGGCATTTGACATTCACTCCTACAAAATTTCCAGGTGGATGCTTTTGTACCAAAGTGTATAAGGTTCACAATACCTTCCACTGAGAGCTCTTCTCTGTGCAGTATACATTTGTTCTCCAGACAACATACTCAGTGCTTTGAAGAGTGTGAGCTCTGAGGTCTCAAAGTCTGCTGATGATATGAATCTATTAAAAATAAAAAAGACAGGAGATCACTATGAAGATCAACATAGGGTGCTTATGAGATTGAGTGACTGGGCAATAAAATGAAAGATGAAATTTGGTGTAGATAGATATTAAGTGATTCATGTGATGAGAAAGGCACTCAGTTTCCTGTATAAAATGACGGGGTCTGAGGTGACCATTAATGCTATAAAAGACTTGAGGTTATGACAGATAGATCAGGGGAAAAATGCACTCATACCTGACAGAACAACCCACCAACAGAAACAAAAGAAACACCAAACCAAAATCAACAGATCACATCCCAGAACTTACAAGGAAATTATTTGGGATAAAAGAGAAAACAAATCTATATAAACGTATGAATTTGTGGATCACCCTCATGCTGAATCCACAGAGTATTCAGAGCAAGAGCATTCCTGTCTGCAGCAAGTGATGTCCTTTTTGTGCAGAAACCAGCATTCCAAAGGAAACAAAATTACAGCCTGATGCAGGGTCAGTTTAACAATGAATCATGGTGACAACCATGATCTGAAACAATCACTGAGTAGAGTAATAAAGCCTTTGTTTCATTCGTCTAGCAAACAGACAGAAAAGCACTTAATAAAAGGTTTGTGGGAATAAGGCATATTTGTATTTCTCTGGCTTTTGTGTATATACATATATATCTATATGTATCTAAAGGAAGACAAGCTTTCAGAGGAACAAGCTTTTCACTAGGAGCAACACAGTATCAAACTAAATTGCAACTGTGATCAATTAAGATGGATCTACCAGATTAAAAACAGACTGTGGGCAGAGGCAAGAAGAGACTGGAAAATTGTAAAGGGCTGTGAACCCATGCTCCTATTCAGTCTTTGACTCTTCTAGTTGCATGGATTATGAATTTTAGTTGCCAAGATAGTAGATGACCCTTGAAAATAGTACTCAGATATAGTGAGTGGTGGGCTTGAAAAAAGTCCATATCTGATCAGCAGCTTTCCTATAGACAAGAACATGATTTTCCTCCTTAAAGAGATGAGTTTTCTTTAAACTATAATCTTCTTCCCCAAGGATTTAGGAAACCTTCTTCATCTGGAGAAGAAGGTGAAGGGCCAAAGTTGGTGAAGGGCCTTGAGGGGCAGCCTTATGAGGAACAGCTGAGGTCAGTTGGTGTCTTCAGCCTGGAGAAGACTGAGGGGAGACCTCACTGCAGTCTACAGCTTCCTTATTGAGTGGAAGAAGAGGGGAGGAGAGGCACTGATCTCTTCACTCTCATGACCAGTGACAGGACTTGAGGAAACAGCACAAAGCTGAGTCAGAGGAGGTACCAGCTGGATTTCTGGAAAAGGTTTTTCACCCAGAGGGTAGCTGAGCACTGGAACAGGCTTCTCAGGAAAGTGGTCATAGCACCCAGCCTGTCTGAGTGTTTGGACAATGTTCTCAGGCATATAGAGTGATTCTTCAGGTATTCTGTGCAGGGTCAAATCCTCCATATTGAGCAAGTAACTGGTCACAAACTGTTTGTAATTAATGGTGAAGAGGACTGGTTTGTTCTACTGATGTGTATTAATTAAATGGCAAGATCTGAATTGAAGGTGCTGGGAAATGGCTTACTCCAGGTCAAAAGGCTTTGACATCTATGGGGTTTCACACACTTTTTCTGTTTCCTACCACATGGTGTTTTTCCTGAAGGGAAGAAAAAACTATTTGGGGTGAGAAGACAAGAAATATTTGTGACCCATGTTGAACTGCAGCCAAATAGGGTACAGTAGAAAAATGGACTTCTGTAAAGTAAGAGTGATATCATTTCCCACACACCATTTCTTAATGTCCCTGGTATTTAGCTTCAAAGCTGTTTGGGATCAGGCATCCTTTTGACAGAGGTTACAGACAACGACTGCTAGGCTTATGTTCTTGTGCAAGGGGATGGATGCCAGCAGCAGAGAAGCAGAATCTGCAGGGATCTCTCTGCCAAGATTTGCAAAGGTGTGAGCAGGTAAGACCTGCACCACTCGCAGTAATCTACTTTGCCATGCAAAGAGCAGAAGGGATACCGAGTTGCTTGGTGCCTGGGGAATGACGCACTCTACATACCTGGGGAGAAAAAACACTTTTTGTTTACATGTGTAGGATAATCTAAATGGTGGTGTTTGAAAAGAGACCATAGGAAAATAAAAGTCAAATTTTCTGGGACCAAAGCTAATAGGAAAAAAAACCTAACACGCATCTTTTCTGTTAAATCTCTTTGTGTGAAATTTGGCTTCAAAAACCTGGAATGGGTTCTCTTGCTCTTAAGGCGAGGCAATGGTAAGGGCAGAACAGTAGAGTTGGCAAGGCTGAGAAGCAATCTATTGCTTATTTTTGTTGACCTTTGCATTTACCTTGCTGCTGAAAGAATATTTTTTCAGCATTATGCAGAGAGGAAATCTGTTCATAATAAAGTCCTGACTTTTTCCCTTCCTGCTCAGATTTTATCCCTAATAAAGGGTGTTGCTACATGGCACAAGTACCCATGGAAGCTATAAACATAGTACTGAAGTATTTTTTACTGTTTGGGACCCTGAATCATGTTAGAGTAGAATAAAAAATAATAAATTAGAAGGAAAAAGGCTTTTGATGCTACTGTTTATATGTATTATTCAATGAATGTCCCTTGCAGACTGCATAAATAGCCTTGGTGACACCCAGAACTTACCCCTCTTGTGCGAGTGTTTAAAATATTAGCGTACAGAATCAAGGCTTTGGGAAGCAGAACAGTTCGTGCAGTTAGAGGACTTGCTCCACAACCACCAGTCTGTGATGCTGAAGAGGTGTCCTTAGGACTGTCTGTGTTAGACTCTTGTTACAGTCAGTGGAGAGAAACAGGAACATTTAATGTTGCTATTCGTCTTAATCAAAGGGGTCCTCTGCTGTGGAAGTACTGATCACTCTCCATTGACTCAGTTGTCTGCGTACCTATAGAGACAGACATCTCTATATATGTCAGTAGTGTATTTTCCTGTGGTCAGAGGAGACAAATACCAGTCCCTAGGGATTTTGGTGGTACACAGATGTTACAAAAACAAAGTCAGCATGAGATGAATGATCAATATGGTGTTAGGAGACCTGCAAAACCAGGCCTCAAGATTTTGAGGTTGGGCATCCCAAATTTGCAGACACTTTCAACTTTCTGTTCCTAAAGATATTCTCTATCCCTGTGAATAAAATTAGCACTGATTTACCTTGAAAGGCAATTATAAAGTCTGTAAATCTGTATAATTTTGACAATAATCACAGGTAGACCAGAGAAGAAATAATGTGCACTTAGCTTTAGATCGGGACAAAAGTACCTTGCCAAGAAACAACTTAAAGGGCTCTGAACAGAATAACACTTTGTCATCATTGTCCAACTGAGTATAATTCATCCTGTGTAGCTGACATGGCAGTCATTCCGTTTTCAGTATTTACTGAAAGATAGGAATCTGTAATAAATGATTGAACGCCCATTCATATAATTATGACTTGTGAGATGAAATGCTTTATTTAGAGAATAAAGGGTCACTGCTAGTGCTAAACTACTGTGAGGTGACCACAGCACTGGCTCAAGAGGCTGTCCACAGAGACAGAAGTGACAGCAGCTCACCTTGTTGGCCATTTTCTGTCACCGTCATATTTTCTGAAAAATCCCTTCCCCAGGATTTCTTCTCCTGGGAAGCTGAGAAGTCTCAGAGAAAAATGAAAGCAATAATCATCTGATCCACTTCTCCTGTGTTTTGCTGCTTTGGAATGTGGGTTGGACATTGTTTACCAACTGGTCATTGTTTCATTGGTTTGATGTGAATTGTTTTAACTTAATGACCAGTTATGGCCCAGCTGTGTCGAGGCTCTGGAGAGAGTCACGAGTTTTTCATTAGTATCTTTCAGCCTTCTATCTGTATCCCTTCTCTATTCTTTAGTGTAGTTTTAGTATAGTATTCTTTAATGTAATATAGATCATAAAATAATAAATTAGTCTTCTAAGAAAATGGAGTCAGATTCCCAATTCCTCCTCCATCTGGGGAACCCAGAAAATACCACAATTTCTCCATGGGCCTGACCTCTGGGGTTTATCCATCTCACAGCATTTCACAAGGCGGAAGAGAGACAGCCCATTTTCTTCAGGCAGCCAAGGCCAGCCTGGGCATTCCCTCTGGCTGTGGTTCCCTAAATTGATATGGTGACAGCAGGGAGAATGCTGGTGGTTGCTATGACAGAAGGGCCCAGGGCAGTACAGAAAAGGCTGTGTGAGTGCTGGCCCAGAGGGGAGGTGAAGAGGGGCATGGAGGGGAGGGCAGGCTGGCAGAGCCCACGCAGAGGGCAGGGGCTGCCCATGGTGTGACAGATGGAAGCTGCCCCTCCTTCTCCAGAGCCAGAGCCTCACACCAGGCTCTGGCCCTAAGTCCTTAGCCTCACAGCCACAGGTTCCCTACCTTCTCTTACAACACAGACACCAAGTGAAGGAGAGACTTGGAGAGCCATGGGAATGGGTTGACCAAGGCAATTAAGTATGGGTGCAGTATTGCCTGTTCTGACTTTTACAACTCCATGTACAAAAAAGGACAAGACCAGATGTGGCAAATACTGATCCTAAGCCACACAGACAGAAAATCTCCGGCACATGAGGTGAGAAGAGAGCAAACACCTTATTTTAACACGTTAACAGCTCTGCCATGTGCCTGAAGTACCTATGAAAATAACAGAAATGATAAAATAAAATAATTCCTATCAGGAAAAGAGAAGAAATCCTGAAATCAGAGAACCAAGCAGAACAAACACTCTGGTAAGGAGATATGACCAAATTGAAATGCAATTGAAAAAAAACCATAAAATTTGAAATGCAGTGATTATGACCAAGTGTACTGAGATGAAACAACGTGCAGTGAAAAGGACAAAAACTTGAAGAATGTAAACAAAGAGAAATAGAAGAATCTGAAGAAATGAAATACTACAAAATATTAAAAAAAAAATTAGTGAATGAAGTGAAAACAAGAAAAACCAATGGGATGACATGAAGAGCAGGGAACTGGACCAAAGCTTGCCCAATTGATCCTCATTGAAATCACAAAATTACATTACCTTTTCTGGAAGGAATTTCTTCTTAAATCGCAGGAAAAAAGGGGAACAAACAGTCTGGCAAGGAGATATGCTCAAATAAAAATACAATTGAAAAAAAACCAGAAAATTTGAAATGCAGAGGCCAAAAGCAAGTGCACTGAGATGAAATGAGGTGCAGTGAAAAGGACCAAAACTTGCCAAAATTATTCCCACTGAAATACAGAAATCAGGGAAGAAATCCAAAGAAAGAGAAAAAACTGAAAAAACTGAAGAAATTAAATACCACCGATAGAAAGAAAAAATACTGAACAAAAAGAAAACAAGAGAACATGAAGAGCAGGGAAATGGACCAGAGCTTGCCCAATAGATCCTCATAGAAATCCCAAGATTTCATTCCCTTTTTTGGGATTAGGGTAAATAAACATAGGTCAGGAGTGATTTAGGCAGAAATAATTGTGCCCAGGGACAGGATGTACTACATGACTTCCCTTTTTGAATTATGACATTATATGTCTCTTTATTGATGACCATTGAGAAGTCCAGGAATCATGTGAGTATGGAGAATGATTGCTCCCAGTGAGTCTCACCAGTATAGCTGCAGTTTATTTTAATGGTACCTTTCTTTGGAACATATCTACAGAAGACTTTGACAGAATTTCTGTTTTTTTATAGGCATGTTAGAAAGGAAACACTTTAATTTTTCCAAGAGAGTAATGATAAATTTTGGCAAAAAATTTGAAGAGCTTATGCTTTTTTATATATGTTTATAAAAACTATAGTCATTCTCTCTGTGTTAGAATTTCAGGGACGAGTCTCATCAAGGACTTCAAAAACACTTTAGGTGAGATCTGAAACTTGTTTATGACAGCAGAAATTCTCATTTTCTTAATTGGCTTCATGGCAGGCTTTTTGTGTGCTGTTCTTGTAGTGACTGCTGTTTTCTTACTATGAATGAACACACAGTGTCATAAATTTGTCTTTTACCTTGCTTAAAAGAAGTTTTTTCCATGTCCACAGTCAGCTCTATGCATCCAACACCATGTTCCTGGGCTGCGTGGAGGAAAGATGTGATATATCTCTTCAATCAAATCTGCCTGCCTCAGTGACTGCAGGAGACTCTGACTTTTTTTGCCTGCTAAGAGATCATGATACATATTATGAAAAGACAAGCTGTATTATCAAAATACTGCTAGCCACACAGAATGGCATCAAACCCCCTTACTTTGTTTCTTTAAATGCATCTCAGACTGAATGTAATAGTGCTGCTATTTTTTCTCAGACATATTTCAGACCACACTCACTCTGCCTGACACGGACAACCCCCTTAAAAACACACACACACAAAAAAAAAAATTGTCTGCAATTGAACCCATTAACATGTCAAGACTAGAAGTCTGAAAACATGTTAGTGCTGTTTAAGATTGCTACACAAATGATTCCTTCCCTATGCCTTTAGGTGGGTCTTTCCCCCACTTCCCTCCCCTTACCAAATTCAGTTCCTAGCTGAATTTTTAAACTAGAAACATCTGTTCTCAATGCATTTTAAGAAAATAGTTACTATTTTTTAAGTGTAGACGTAAGAATTACAGTAAGATGAAGTACCTGGAGTGTCCAGACTTAAAACCAGTATAACTTAAAGGTGCTTTAGGAGGAATATTAGAGAACTATGAGAATTATTATTACTGAAGATAGTATAAACATCATGAATTTTAAAGTAGATGGGTTCAGACCCTGTATAGCATTTTGGAAGTTTCTCTGCAGTCCAGTAGAGTTGCTGTTATCTCTTCAGATACTTTCTTGGTATCTTTTTCATGAAAAGCAGGAAAATTTGACAAAATACTTACTCCCAAGTAACAGCATTGTCCAAACCACATTTATCTTTTACTGTTTCTGATAGTGAGCCAGTGAGGAATCACACCTTGAAACTTGGATGGTTGTTCTTCAGCAAAATCCAGGGGTCTACGGGAAGGAACTCTGGGATGAACACAGCCTGTTGGGTGCTGAAGGCACAGCCTGGGGATCACAGCTTGAGGGTTTCAGAGTTCCTTTCTTCAGAAATGCCTGATGGTCTGCATGGCCAGAGCTTTGAATGTCTGCTTGCCTCCCAGTGCCTTGTTCTTCAGTAACACCCAACACTTGTGCCTACTGTTAAATTATAATTTCAGTCAGGTTGCAGGAGCTGAGCAGGTGATGACAGAATGTTACTCATGGTTTTGAAGCAGTGACAGGGAGACTTTTTGTAAACTGTAGTATTTTCTGCCAATATATCAAATACAGACCCAGCCTCTTCTGCAATAGTACCAATAAGTGAGGTGGGTTAGTAAATCGAGGTGTATGGGCTTAAAACAGCCATGAGTCCTCTTTAGTGCATTTGCTGGAATCACAGAAAAACAACTATAGGCATTCTAAACTATATCAAATGTAATATAAGGATCAGGACTTTTTTTCTTCATGGAGAGAAAGAGGGTTTTGATGCTTATATTTCAGTAAAAGCTCACTGTTCCATTGTAGTCTTGATAGTTAAAAGTTTCTTAGCTGCAGTCTGAACATAGTGCACGTAGATTTACACTTGACTAGTGGTACTGTTATGCCATCTACATGCCAACTGCTTATGGAGTTGCACTATAAACTGCTGCCAGCTCACTGCATTAGTCTGTATTCTAGATATGCTAGACAGATTACACTTAGGCTGCCTTTCCCCACCACCCCACTCCCCTCCTTCTCCATACTCCACTTCTAAAGGTTTTTTGGCTTACTTTTCCTAAAATTTTTGAAGTCTAGGAGTAAGAATAGCATCTGAATATTTATGTAATAAGGAGAAAATAGTTTAATAATTTATCATTGTTTCAGTCATACTGAAGTTCACAGTCTTTCAACAGTAATGCCAGTTAGAGTGAACTTAAATAATAATTTGATTCTTATCAATGAATATACTGAAGAAGCTATAACTCAATAACTAGTAAAATGTGTGTCAAAATGGCAGTCTGACAAAATTAGCTACAGTATTAAACCACAGCCAGTTATCTCTCCTTGTACGTGTCTCCTTAGATTTATAATGTCTTAGACATCCAGTTGCAAGTGATTTTTTAAATATTTTATTTTACTGAAGTCTACAATATGATGTAGGGTATTTTTAAAACAGATGCTCTTTGAGCGATTTAGTCAGCTTCAGTTTCTGATAAGAAATGGCTGAAACTCCTGCTTGCTTTGTAGAAAATATTTCTGAAGAAACAGAAACAGAAGGTGTTTCTGCCTACAAAGTAGTCTTGTTTATCTCTTATAAAATAAATATATAAAAAAAATATTCTTGCCACCTGCTCAGTGTTGAGGGTTTATTTTTTTTTATTGGTGCTTTTAAGAATTTTTTTCATTGTTTTGGGCAACTCTCAAAGATTCACTAGAGCTGTTTAGCAGCAAAATAATGCAACCAGAGCAATTGGGCAACTACTGGACAGGGCCCAGTCTGGACATTAATGTGCATTCATTGCATAGCTCTTTACTAGAGCATTTGCAGAAACAATGATGTGGTTTTACTTAGAAGCAGAGGCAAGAGCAGGGTGCTGTTGCTATGTCCTGCACATGGACCAAAAGGGGCTTCTGGAGCCCTGGTTTGTTCTCTCAGGTGACACTGAGCACAACAAGGAAAGACTTGGTCTTTACAGGTTTGTTTAAAATGAGAAAGTGTAATCCACCCCATCTTAACCCTTCTTGATTGCATGGCGTTATTAGAACACCTCTTGTTTCTTTTTTCCTCTGAGCTAAGTCTACTCATCCTTCTCCGTGAGTTTCTGGGACTTTTGATCTCTTTGCAGTTCTTGTGTTTTGCCTCTCCTTACTTGTAGAGACCAAGAGACAGCAGAACAGAGGTTTCTTTCTACCACACTGTTCACTGCCATATCCATATGGGAAGTGCATAGAGTGGCTTTTGAACTGATGATTTTTTCTCTCTATTTTGCAACATAAAGAGATTTGGTTTTCTTATGCATAAATAAGGCTATGTGTCTTGGGGATTGTTTATTATCCCATCCCACTTTTTGGGTCTTTGATCTGTTTTGTTTGGTTGTGTGCTCAGGGATGGCAGCTGTCCCTGCCTCATCCGCCATTCTCCCTGGCTCTGGGGCTGTTGCAACAAATGGAAGCTGAGCCAGGGTTTCTGGGGAGAGCTGGGGGTGAGGTGAGAGGCAGTCTGCTCTCTTCCAGTGGGTGGTTGGACTGCACAGGCGCCGTCAGTATTTCTGACCAGGGATCCTCCTGTTTCTGTCAGGTTTTGCCTGCTTCTTCTTCTTTTTTTTTTTTTTTTTTTTTTTTTTGTTGGGGGGGGGTTGTTTTTTGGGTGTGGGGTTTTTTTTTTTTGGTTGTTGTTGGCTTTTAGTTTTTTGTTTTGACACTGTGACTGAGCTTGCCTGCTTGGCTTCTTTTGCTGCACTGCAGCTTTTCACCCTCTGCCTGCTGGATGTCCTGCCATTCCAGCTTGCTTCTCCGGAGGTTTCTTGCTGTTGTAGATGGATAATGAGATGATTGGCTCTCACAATTAAAAGATAACTATTGTGTGAATATGAAGAAAAGCTGCAGTGATGTATAGTTATGTTATTGTAGTTTAGATGCCCTCTGTTCTCCCCATAGTTCCCTTTCCCCCCTGTATTTTTACCATCAGACAGCCTGGGTTGCCCAGAACAGGTAAAAAGAAGACGTGCACATGTGTCCCTTGCATGGGGCAGTTGGGAATGGAAGAGCTTGGTGCTTAGGGGTTGCAGCTTGGCAGCACCTGACCTCCATTCAAGTCACAAGAAGGCAATCTCCACTGATAAATGACAAAGAAAAGCTGACTGACAGACTGTGGGAGGGGCCAGGGCTGGCTGATGCAACCCTCAAGAGTATAAAAGACTGAGCATCCATCTTGAAGATGATCTGGCGACATGGTATTCACGAGAGGCAGTTCCCAATGCTGCAGCTTTTTCCTTATATAGTCTTTTGTTGTATTTTTTAAGGTTTAATAAATCTTTTTCAAATTTTAAAAGTGAGCAGTTGTTTCTCGCACAGCTACAGCTCCTTTTGCTATCCAGAGGGGTGGCTGATCCCGGTGCCCTCTGGAGATCCGTAAAATAAGCCCCTTCTCCATCCCTTCTCCACCCCTTCTCCACCCCTTCTCCATCCCTTCTCCACCCCTTCTCCACCCCTTCTCCACCCCTTCTCCACCCCTTCTCCACCCTTTCTCCATCCCTTCTCCACCCCTTCTCCACCCCTTCTCCATCCCTTCTCCATCCCTTCTCCATCCCTTCTCCATCCCTTCTCCATCCCTTCTCCATCCCTTCCTGCCAGCTGCTTCCCTGGTCACCACGTGCTCCCTGCGCCACAGCGCCCCCTGCAGCCGCGGGGGAATCACAGCACCTGCCCCGCCCACCAGGAGCCACCGGCGCCCCTGCTGGCCGTGACGGGAACTGCAGCGAGGGGGAAGGTGCCGCAGCTGGAGGCCGTCACTGGCTTCCCGGTTCTGTTTGGTGTTGATGCTGTAGTTGTTGTTGTTTGCCTTGTTATACATACCAGTAAAAAAATGTTTTTCCTATTCCCATAACTTTGCCTTAAAGCCCTTTAATTTCAAAATTATAATAATTCAGAAGGGGGTCAAATTTTTTCATTCCAAGGGGATCTCCTGCCTTCCTTAGCAGACACTTGTCTTTCAAATCAAGACACTGTGCCATAAAAGTTTTGAGAAGTTAAAGATCCATATTTTTTTTCTGATGAGTGCCTGCAATGAGTGGAATTTGGGTTATTTGGGAACTAAGACAGTGTACTAACCAGCCAAAACCATTCCTATTTTGAATAGGAATCAAATCTCCTAATTGACATTGAGACTAGATTATTGGAAATGATCTAACAAAGAACTTCGAGTAGTGACTAGACCACTGAAAAAACCTCCATGATCTGCTAATAATAATTTGTGATAATTTGTGAGGATATAAAATAAAATAAAGCAATCTCCATAACAGCCACAGTCAGTTTTCCTATTTGGTATATGTTCTGTTACATTGCTACAGTGAAACAGCCAACCTAGAATAGCAGTAGCAGGAAATGTACAGATGCTTCTGCTTAGCGTAGCTCTGCAGAGCTCACCAAATTGTGCATCAGCTACAGGCAGCAGGAGATTACTCAATTATTTTTCAGTGTTTTTCCAAATGTCTCAGAAAGAGGCTGATAATATTTTGCAAGTTCCTTAGAGAATTCATCTCTGAGGTCTAGGTAGCTCCTCTGGTACCATAAAGGAAATGCTGTATTATTGATTCCCAGCAGTGCAGAGAGCAGTCAGCATCCCATCATTTCCTGTTGCTGTCACTTGCTGCAGAGAAGCGGCGCTGACAGGTTACTGTAGAGAGCAGAGAGCTGTTGGTAAGCCTACTTGATTTTCAATTTTCTTATACTGTGTGCAGTGTAGCTGGGTACCCTGCACTCTCTTCTGTATTGTGAGTAATTCCAGTGAATTTCATAGGTGAATTAAAACGTAAAGATCCATCTCAAAGGATGAGATGTAACTGAAGGAGGAATGAGTGCATTTGAAAAAGGAGGTTTTAGTGAATGTGACTGTGGCATGCTGTGACCTGGAGGCTATTTTTTCACTGGCTGTTGATAAATATTTCTGCTGAGGCCACCAAGGGCACAAACGAGTATTAGCACCAGGAGAGGGCAGGAGACCAAACCACCCATCTTTTTCCTGCTGAAAAAAGGGCACATTCTACCTTTATCTCCACAGAAGATTTGGTTTCTGAGCTGCATACTGCTGAGAATTGAGAATTGCTGAGAACATACGCATTCTGCTCGCTGCACTGTATGAGCCCTCTGAGCTTCATGTTTGCACTAGAGATATTTTTCTTCCTGGTGACTAAAACTCAGGTTACAGAGTCTTAAGTACCAGCTTCACCATCTGTGTCTACCATGCATCACTTGATGACCTGTGCTTTTGGAGAACCCCCATTCTTGGGGGCCTCTTGGTGACCTCCATCGTGCCAAAGGGGGCCTCTCTTGGTCCATGCTTATTGTCTTGAAGATGCATAACAGATGCCTCTTACAAGGTGCTGTTATGATGGGCACTGCTATTAATGTTTGCTTCCCTGACCCATCTTTGACTTACACTACTGTGCATTTTCAAGACAATAATCATGTCAGAGGGCTGATGTCATTGCAGGACAAAACAGTGGAAAAAATGGGGTCAGAGTCAAAGCTTTTATTCCTGTATAAATATCTGAAATAACACAGGCACTCCTAAGTCCTAACAATGCATTTCTCTTTCCGTGTGTATCCTTTTCTTTTTAAGAAAACATGCTCTGTTCCCAAATTCCTGCTTCTGTGATCAAAGTGTTAGAATTGGATGAGCTAGATGTTAACCTCCTGAAAGATTAGTGATCCTCTAACACAGATTTTAACGGCTCATTAGTGTAAAAGGAATGGTTGCTGGACTGGTGGGACATAAACATTATTCATACTCAAAAATAATATCTTGCTCTGAGTTCACTTGCTAGCTCCCTCTTGGCAGAAAGGGCAAAGTGCAGCCATTAAAAAGTAGAAACCAAGGAAACATAGACAAGTGCTTCTGACCTGAGTGATATGCAGCCATACTCATCACTGAAGGAGGTTAGATTGTTTTACAGGTCTGAGTGGGTGCAATTCTCTGGGATTTAGTAAAACTACTTGTCTTTACAGCAGCAGAGAATGTAACATCAGATGTTTAATGGTTTGATACACAGTTCAGAGAAAACAAGTCTACATCCATCACTTAACTTTATTGAATATTTGAACCATCCACATGTTTTCTGATGTCTCTGGCTCCCATTGTGGCAACAAAGGAAAACACCTGGAATATAAACAATGAAATCTAGTCTAAAAATGAAGCATTGGAGATGGGTTTGAATTTGAACTGTTTGCTTTGTCTGCTTCTTCTGTGGGCATCCCCTGTGTACATCAGACTCAAGCCCCTTTGGCAGAGGTATGGGTGTAGCTGTTTTAAAGCCCACATTGCCTGTCACCACTGGTAAGCTAATCACCAATGGCTATACACCAGGGGCTGGTGTAAAAGAGTTTGTTTGGCTTTGCTCTCTACTGAGAGCTGCCTGAGTTAACCTGCTTACTTCTCTGATATCACTGTTTGACTCTAGAGACACCCTTGTAACATTTCCTTTGGCACTTTGGAGGAGGTACTTATATGTTTGACACCTCCTTTGACATTTTGAGGCAACCAGGGGAAAAAAGACGCCCTGCAGAGCTGAGCTGAAGGGCCTCTGAAGTGGGAAGAGGGTCATGATATTGCCGTGCTAACAAGATGCACTTAAGAATGTTCATGTCTTGCAGGTACTCAGTAGCGTTACTTTAATTTAAGCTGTAATTCATTCTGGAGTAATTAATTTTTTGGCTTACCAATACACTTCAGTTTAGAAATTACTCATTTGGGTTTTACCTGCATCTGGACCAGTGATCTTGATTAAATAGTTCTTCCCTGATTTCTAGTGCAGTGATTCATTCAAGAAGAGTTTTGCCAATATCAGTAAGTATCTTAAAATGCCATAATTCATTTTTAGTACAGTCAATAATAGCAGATCATGATGAAGGATCAACAATTCTTTTTCTCTACCTCCCCCAGTATCTACAAACATGTAGATACTCTCTTTAATAGCTGAGGCAGTATGCCTTTGTAGTATGAATATTTACACTGAAAGGGTTTTTCATTGAAAAATTAGTTCTAATTGACAGTACTGCCCCTTCACGTACTTACATTATCTGTTGTCTTTTTTTCCTTTAGCTCCTTTTTTTCCTTTTTTCCTTGTAGCTCTGGTTCAAAGGTAGATTATAGATGCAGACAATAAGTTACAGTGAGTTAAGAATGTTTCTTTAATCCCTAATGACTGATATAATTGATGTATCTGAAGCAGTTTCAAAACAAATTCATTTAACTCATGCAAAAAATCTTCCTGAAATATTATTTTTTTCTATCCTGTTCATTTCAAGGATTATTAATAGCAGAGGTTGCAGGTAAATAACTGGGTGTTTAAAAAAAAAAAAAAAGAGTGCATGATAGGGAAGAATGCTTTTTTGAGAAGTTGCAGTAGGTTACAGGATGATATATGGAGAGCCAGTGAAAGAAAAGGGCAATACATTTATCGAACCAAATTAATATTTCTTGTGGTTTCCTACATCTAAGGTGGATGTTGAACCTTGTTTTGTAGTCAGTGGAGAAAAACAGGAGCTTCTGAGATTTGGCTTGTAGATAGCTGAAATAGATCAGATGAACCAAACCTTAAAAAAAAACCAAAACATTTTCTGTGTGTTTACAGGGAGATCCTTGAATGACTAGTTCCAGAGCAGACATTTACTGAGGTGTCCCACCACATGAGTCTTGATTTTACCTGGCTTAGTTTTACAGCAGTGGCTGTGACAAAGGGAAGGTGCCCTGTTCCAAATTGATCCAGGTGGATGTGGCTCTAGCAGGGGTCTCCCTTGCACTGAGCTGATGCCATGAGATCTGATTTATGGCTGGGTGGGAGGGCAATGCTGTGTCCCATGGTGCCATTGGAACCTCAGTGCTACTTCTTGATCAGGTCGCTCCGGCAGCTGGCTGAAATGAAGTTAATAAATCTTAGTCCAGCATGGTCAGTGTGTCTGTTTGGCTACTCCTGTTTCATGAGGAAAACTGAGAAGCCTTGGTTATGATGAGGAACAAGAGAAACAATCTTTGAACTATTCATGTGAACAACTCATGGTAAAACTGCAAAGCATCAGGAGAGAACTGAAAAGGTCTCACTTTTTTAAAATGAAGGATGAGTTTTCAACTACTTGAGGGGATGCCCAGAAGTAAGAATGTTAGTCTTTAGAATATTCCTGTTATTTCAAGCAGTTATTATTTTAGTACAATTGCATAGTGGTTTTTTTTTTTTTTTTTTAATCTTCACCATTATTAATTTAATTTGCACACTGTCTGTATCTGTTCCTTAAAAAATATCCTGTTCTTGGAGGAGCTAAATTATCTGTTTCCTTTCCTTTTCTCTTTTTTACTATCATCTCCTATGCCCCTGTGGTGTAAGTCCCTGCATGCTTTTTTTTTTTTTTTCCTTTTTTAAGAACACTGAATCTATTTGTGTCTCTTAAAGTCTCACCTGACAAATAAAGCTGGTCTCCAAATGGAATCATATATTATAACAATGATGGTATTGTGTCTAAATTTGTTTTCCAAAGACTTGTGTTCCCTCCAAAATGTGAGCTGTGTAGATAAAGAGAGCTTATGGCAGATAGCTGAAATTAAATTTTTCTCCAAGAAGTTCAGAATCAGCTAAGGGAATGTAGTTCTTAACAGCATGGTGGAGACACTGCTGGAATTGATTGCTATGATGTTAGCCTAGGAGATCCAGCTGACTGCACTGTGTAATTAATACATGGCAATGAATGCACTGGATGGTATCACTTAATAGGGGGAACTTGTGCTAACCATCATTATCAATACTGCTTTTTCAATTTCAGATTGTGGTTAACTGATTTGACATTAAATTCCCCTTTACTTTTGTCCTGCACTGCAGAGATTAATTATTTTGTGGCCAGAGATCAACAGAATATTGATCCACAAGTCAAATCTGTCTACCCACCTTTTACACGCTTTTTGCTTACTACATGGTGGAGTAAATTAAACTGATCTGCTACTGTAAGCTGCTATTTCAATATAAATCTCTCCTTTTATCTTAAGCTCTTTATCACAGTTTTAACAGTGAATTCTGCTCACTCGGTTACTCCTGTCTGTTCAGATTCACCAGTCTTAGGATCCTTCATGCCAGACAGTATCTGCTTCAGTAGGATGGGAATAATTTAGCTGCTTTGAAAATGCTACTGTCATTTATTCTAGGAGTCAGCTGTCTTAGAAGGACCCAGGAAAGGCTGAAGTAGTTTGCATTTATTGGCAAACTATTGCTTGTGTTAGTACTGACTTAATTTTATTGCAAAGATGAGAAAGTAAACATTATGTTGGAAATAGAGATCATTGAGGATTTTTTTTTCCTTATTAAAAAAAAAATAAACCAAATGTTAATACTGGAATTCCAAATTAATCAAGAAAAGGCTAATGTTCTAAAAGGCTGGAATATGCTCAAAATGCTTTGAAGACAAAGCTGGTCATTGTATGCACGTATTTACCTAATTGAAATAGACTGTTTCATGAACAGAGGACCAAGGTGCATTTAAAAATGGCGGGAAAAAACTATCCAACATTATCCATCTCAGGAAAAATACAGGATCTGTCTTTAGGTCAGAACAGTGACATTTCAAGAAAATTCAAGCATGAATCCAGAAAGATCCAGTCTGTGTGTCTTATGTTTTGCCAGGAAGGTTTGTGAAACCAGGCCTGCTACAACTTAGAGAGGAACTTGGGAATAAATCCAAAACACACTTTTACCAATGACAAATGTTACTTTAGAATCAACATAACTCTGTGATTTGTGCACCCATATTCCTCTGCAATTACTGCAAGAAAGTCTTGGAAAATAAAAATTACTATTTTGTTGAGAACTGTGAAGTTTTTGTACATAAATTATGAGAAAGTCCAAATTGTGTCACTAAATAAACACCACCCATCTAGAAATATGCAGGCAAAATGAGGACAGTTTCTGATGTAGACCATAAACAGTGTAGAGTGGAAGGGAATGAAACACCAGTGCCCACTTGTTTTAGTAGAAATGTACCTGACTTGCCCTTCCAGAAAAATGAGTTGCAGCCCCAGCTGTTCACATAATAAAATCAGTGGTATGAAGGGGATTGGTTCTTTAGAAGTGTATCAGTGAAAGCTGTCATAAAATTTAGAAGTTTCTGAACTCTGAAGCACAATGTCTACTTTAAGAGCTTGACCTAGCATGATATGTCAAAATGGCCTGTTATATGGCAGATAACAATCACTAACCCTACTCCTTTTGCTAAACATTGATTCTATTGTATAAAAAAATTGTGATGGAGGGATAGTGGTGTTGCTTATCAGTGCCCAGTCTTAGCAAGACAGTGCTGATAAGACTTTGAAAATGTTGCACCAATTAATTTGTATTAGAATTGTAAAAAATTGTTTTGTTGCTCATTCTGACTGCAGACAATATTAAAAAAGCCTTTTAAAAAATATTTGGCAGCACAGATTAGAGATGAAAATCCTGGGTTTATAATGGTTTCTGGGTTCCATAATTCTGCATTAAGTGTTTTGCATATATACTTTCAGCCAGGTTTGTCAAAATATTCCACCAGTACTGAAGTATTCTGGAGCTGTTATAAGAAAAGAGCTAATAAGCAACAAAGATTTGACCAATGTTTGAATACAGTACCGTTTTGAAATTTTTTAATGGTTTTAGAAATCTTGAACATTTATTATTTTGATATTCTTTCTAGCAGTGTCTGTGCCTTTATGAGTAGCAACAATGAGTAATTTCACTGCCTCATTTAGTTGGCAAGCATCAGTAGCTGTCTCTCCCTTCACTCTGAATCAAAGTTTTCTTGCAGGTAGAAGACAAAGAGTTTATTCCGCTGCAGAAATAAGAAAACTTTTTAAGCTCTTTAGTGCACTTCTATAATGGACAAAAGTTTTAAATTTTTTAGTATTGTCAGGTCTTGTGATTTTTGTAAATTATTGGGGGGGTTAATCATAATAAACTTTAATATTCTCTTTGTATTTTGAGGTCTGGGACTTTGGAACTTATATGAAAATCCTGGCTTGTACCAAAGGAAGTTTTGGTTTTGTATTTATATTGTTTTCCTTTTTAGTTTGTTTTTGGTTTTTTGGTTTTGGTTTTGGTTTTGTTTGATTTTTGTTTTAGTTTGGTTTTTGATGTAGTTTTTGTTTTGCTTTGGTTTTGATTTTTGGTTTTGTTTTTTGTCTTTTCTTCTCCTGGAGGTGTAAAGTGTGATCCGTAGCAGCTCCATGTTGCTCAAAAAGAAATTAAAAGCTCTCTCTTCACTTTTATTTCATGGTGTTTGGTCACAAGAGAGGACGTAGAGAAGACAGAGCCAAGCTTGATTATTTAGAACAAATGCTAATTTTGAACATTTTCAGTCAGAAAATAACTCTTCCACTCAGTCTGACTTCTCTGTGGCATCTCTCTGGTGGACAACATGGGTATCTTTTAGAGGAGGTAAAAATAACACCATAGCAAAAGTCCAGTCTTGAGGTCTGGGGTTGTCAGGGAATCTCACTGAGATAGCAGGGAAGCTCACCAGAAAGGGCATGGTTAGGAAACCATCAAATACCAGAAAGTACACACACTTCTGCAGGATGTGTAAAGCAGGCACTGACCAGAGCAGACAGATCTATGCTGACTACTAACAGTGGCACTTTAGCAGGCACTGTTGGTGTCTTTTCTAAAAAGTCAGTGTACACGTGTAAGATGGTTGCAGTAGTGTTGTACTTCCCCGGCAGGAACAAGTGCTACTTCCAGCAACTTTGTTTTCCTACAAAACTGTGGGCAGCAGAAAGGGACACTATGTCATCTCAGTGACATTTTTAGAATCATTAACATTTCAACTTCAAATTCTCAGTAGCTGAAGAGAGGCTCAGTTGCTGAAATAAAAGTGCCCACAACACTGATTAGAAGCTGAAAGGATTAGCTTGATGTGCCTGATGTTAATGCTTGCTGAAATGAAAAGGAAAAAAATGTTCAAAGGCCCAGACGTAATGTACCTGACTTCCTCAGACCTATCAAAGGGTTAGCATCAATAACCAAGTAATGGCTGCTTTATAGTTTGAATTTTCTGACCCAGTGTTTTCAAAAGGCTAATAAAAGCCACACTGCTTAGACAAAATTTTAGGTTGTAATGACTATAAAAATAAAATAGTAATGATAGAGCAATTTGTCTTGGTCTAAGAGAGGAAGTTAAACCTGTAACTGTGCCAGTCTTGAACAGCAGGCTGAAAAAAAATAGGTTGCATGTTTTCATGTGCATAGCTAAACATACTAAAAAACAAAGATTGCATAGGAATGTTTTTTTTTTTTAATGCTTTTTAAAAATCTCTGCTTTTCATGGAAAATGCCCCTTTTTGCTCAACAAGAGGGACTTCAACACTGCAAAGTCTAGACTGTTGAAAACAGGCATTTTAAAGATGTTGACTGCAATTTTGAGTTTAATATCAAACATCACTTAGGCTACATTTTAGGCTTTAGATATGCAAATAATCATTCAATATTTAATTTTTATGTATGCATCACCCTTCATGAAACTGGAAGTAGAATTCAGAAAATTCAAACTCTGTTTAAAAAGGGTAGAGTTTTGGCCTATAAGAATGAGATAACTCACTCACTTGAGCCATAGAATCATTGCTAAAATTAATTTCATTTCTGCCTGCTTCAAGTTTCTGTAGCATTGACAATAACTCTTAGGGATGGGAAATAAATTATATTAGTTGTACTGCAGCTTAAATAATTTGTATTTTCTTATTTTAATTTTTGGGCAATACATGCACGAAAGTATAAAGGTCATCTGGTAGAAAATTATTTATCTCTCTCATATGTAATAAACACTTTTGTTCTCTTTCTGTCTGAAGCTTAAAAAATCTTCCATCTAGAAACAGAGTGCAGGAAAATAGTTAAATTATGCACAGTTTTTGGAAAAAAAACTTCTGCAGCTCTTATGTCAGATAATGCCATCAGCTCCTCTGGGGATTGCACCTACCTTTCAGGTTATAAAATATCACAGTGGGACTCATTTGGATCTCCCTGGACACAGAAAAGATATGCCAAAATTTGAATTATCAGAAATCATATCTTCAGCTACAACAATGAGGGTTTTGAAGATGTGGGTTTTGAAGACTCTGGTGTGTCTGAGGTATTGTCTCCCATTCTACATTAAGAAGCCAGGTCACATACTGCCAGCTTACCTTCTTGTTTCCTTCTCTGTTGGGGGTTACATCCAAAAGATTTATTTTCCCTTCATAAATGTAGTCCATGGAATATTCAAGTGCACTTCTTCACATAGGACAAATAATGTGAAGTAATGTGAAGAAATCCTGTGAAATAATGTGAAGAAATCCTTTAACTCTTCCTTTCACAAAGCAGATTATTTTCTCTGTTGTTGAATAATTTTTTATATGTACAAACCCTATTTATCTAGTTGTATACTGTGGCTTTTTTTATGGTGGAACTGAGAAGTGATATCTGCCTTTGCAAGTACAGAATTTGTGGTGCAGCCGAGTTTCTTCTGCTAGTCTATTTTCCACACCATCTTTCCAGGTGACTTCTCTCAAATACTGCCCAGACTCACAGTCTTCATTTTCTTAGCTTCTCTAGCTTTTAAATTTCCATTATATTAGTTGGCTGTTTTGTCCATTTTTTTTCCTAGCTTGTAATCTCAGTGTAAAAGGAAATTTCATTTAGATTTATACACTTCACGGAGACTGAGGCTTTGCATGCCAGTTTTTTTGTGACACTATAGGAGAAATAAAACCCCCCCAGTCATAATGAAAGATTACAGAACACAAGTGTTCTTTCTTAAAGTTGTGCCACATGGGATTTAGTAATATTCAGTACATATTATGTATATTCCACTGTCTTTTATGTGCCTTTTGTAAGCTCTATTAAGTAGACAAGGTCGCTTGTTAACTGATAGCCAAGGTCATCCTATACCAAATGACAAAATAAACTTGAACATCAAATAGGCTGGAAACATTGGAAAATTTCCTTTGAGAATGGCAAGATCTGTTACAATAGGCTAAATTTCTGGTTTGATTTTATTTCAGGGAAGTTATACCTAATCAGTGGCACAGCACATGAAAACTGTCTAAGATGCTAACAGTAACATATTCAGAAATATTCAGAAATAATGTAGCCCAAACACTTATTGTTCAGCCTAAAACTGAATAAGACCTCCCTTACATTTTTTGTTTGTTTTGCTTTCCCCTCCAATGCTTAACTGATGTTTTCAATGCCCCTTTCTTCACCCTATGCAGAAAATTTGAAGATAGCTGTTGGGTGAGTTATGGGCTTCTGGCATGAAAAAAAATGGTCTCTGACATTAGTATGCAGAGGGAGAAAGACATGCTGAGAAGCTGCATTTGAGCTATAAGAGCAGTGGGAGTTTTCAGCCATTCTGTGATGCCCATAAGGGGATTGCTTGTCTACAAATTCAGCTGAGTTCACCTGACTCTTTTCTTCAGTGAGCCATCAGCAGCCCTAATGGTTTTTTCTCACAGCTAAAATAAAAGGAAAGATGAAATGAAGTAAGAAGATATTTAAAACTGAGTGTTCAAATGTTATGTATTCAACCAAATATGTGGTTTTCAGTGAGGTCACTGCTTGCATGATTTTTTTCACTGTGAAACTGTACTAGAGAAAGGAGTCAGTTAATTTTTACATGGGTTGACATTTTTACCACATCTAGCTGTGGCATTGGAAAGACTTTTTCTTTGCTTTTTTTCCCAAAGAACTTGGAAAAATCTTTATGCTTGGTCAAAAAAAAAAAACAAAAACAAAACAACAAAATCTCAAAAAACCCAACCAAGCAAAAACTAAAAAAGAAAACCCAGTTCTATTCCTTCTACTCTACTTCTTCTAGTTTCTTGACAAGAGAATCTAAAATTTTTTCTCCTCCTTTTTCTGTATCATCACACAGGGTCTGGATGCTTCAGAGGGCCTGTTCTTTCTGCTGCCCTTATGAGTTTCTGTAGTACTTTTATTCGTGTGTTATTTTAGATGGAGAGCTTAAATGACCTCAGTGTTGTACAGATGATCTCAAGATGGAGCTGGGCTTTCCCAGAAATGTTGAGGTGAGGGCTCTTCCCTTGGCAGAGCTTTACTGTGGGGCCCCTAAACCAGAGCATAAATGCAATGGAGTTGAAACTTTTCACATTAAATTCATGAGTACGAAATCCTCCTGTGACACCTTTCCTTTCATTTTCTGTTTACTGAGTTTAGCTTTGGAACAATTTATGGGTGAAGGATGCCTGATACAGAAAACAGGCATCTTTTTATTCTGCAGCTGTGGCTGCAGATTGGAATTTATAGTGCCTGTAAATTGAAAAAAGAGATATGGAAACCAGGTTCCTCTCTATTATTTCTGTTCTCTCAGTAGGTCACTTAGTTGTCAAAGGCTAGTAAAACTGCAGTCTTTTCTTCCAGAAAATATGGTAGGCCTAACTCCTTTAGAAGAAGCCTTGGGGAGAACAAACAAACTTTTATTTTTTTCAATAGTAACCCAGCATTAAGGAGTCATACCTCTGCTCTTGCTGGTTTCAAGAACTGGTGGTTCTCAGCATACATGTGTGACTCCAGCCTCTGCTCATAATCAATATGCTTTATGATCTCTCAATGTTGCTTTCATTGTGGGAGGTTACAGGGACAGAGAGAGCAGAGTGTTGTGGCAGTGTGTCTGCCAAGGTAACTCAAGGACTAAACAAGCGAGCCAGGAAATTATTTGAAGCACTGGGACCTTGATCACCCATACTGCTCGATTGTGTGTTCTTTCAATGGCCTGGTTTGGTGGCATTCCAACTGCTTTGCTCCTGGGTAAATGGAGAGGGCTGGTGCTAAGCACTCTTGGGCTGAGCTGCTTGGACTGGCTGGCTTCACAGTCTGAGCCAATGCCCAGAAGTTTTCAGATGGGCACTAGATACAGCTGGCCTCTGACCTCTGGGAGTAGCATACCAACAAGCAAGCAAATGGCTTTCCTCATCCCCCTGCATGAGCACCAGGAAGGATCATTACATTATGCTCTAATGAGCCTGCCTGGTGCTTCATACTGAGAGTAATAACTTCACCAGTGCAATGTAATTCAGCAGCAGAGGAATCTTGTCTTGTTGACTTTTGTAGATTTCTTCTAGGCAGAGTCATGTTTTCTTCTGACTTTGGAAGAAAATATAGCACTGCAGATCCTACTGAAATTGAGATGATTGAAAAAGGAGTTGTATTTTGAATGTTTGGAAGCCTGTGCAAAGATGCATCTTTAAACAAAGCACTACAGGCAACTGTTGCACTGGCCAGGCAGTACCTCAGTGGGATGAGTAATTCCTTAGTTTTTTATGCTACTCCACTTAAATGAAAAATCATCCTGCCACACTGGTGTCTTTTAGAAAATTCAATGTAGTGAGTTTTAAGGCCTTGTTTTCTGTCTTAGCAGGGTTACATTGATGAGTTTCTACCTAGTATGAATTATTGCATAGAGACGAAAAAATCCTAAGTACTAAAAACAAACATTATATTGCTTTTCAATAAATATTTATTTTCATGGCAGAGAACATAAAATGAAAATATTCCATGTGAATTTGAGGCAGAGTATGTAATTCCTACACTCACTCATGAGCAAAGCAAGGCAGTGATGAAGCATCATTCTTTACTAAATTTTTGCTTTCCACCACTCAAGGCTAAAAGCAAATTTTAAGTTTATTTGTAAACAAGCTTGTTAGGGTATACATTGAGTATATCTGTTGCTTCAGTTTTGCCTTTCATTAGTTTATCCATCTGGCCAACCTAAAAAGAAGAGGTCTAATCAAGCCCCTGGACAATTAGTGATAGCTGCATGACTTTTAGACAGCTCCTTTTTTCTTAGTGTCGTTTCTGTTTGTCCTCTACTATATACCTGTACTCAAAAAAAAAAAAAAAAAGTCTATAAATCAAAAGATTTTGTGAACTTTCCATCCCTGCAGTGTTCAAGGCTGGATGAGGCTCTGAGAAACCTTGTCTTGTGGAAGGTTCCCTGCCCAGGGCAAGGGGGTTGGAACAAAATGAAATTAAGGGTCCCTTCCAAGCCAAACCACTCTATGATATATGATTCTATGCCTGCAACAAACTGAAATGCTACCTTTTTTTCTCTCTGGTATTTCAGATGGTGGCTTCTTATGTCTTCTTTCCTCTTGTTTTCTTTCTGTTTTTTTTTTGTATTTGGTGTGGGAACTAGGTAACCTTCTTTCAATTTTTGCTGTCAGAAATCCCATTTTGATCTTGTTCCTAAATTCAGTAATGGGTCTACTTCTTTTTCTTCCATAGAAAACTGAAGCTGTTGTTATATAAGCCACAACTTTTCTTAACATTTGTTGCTTTCTGATACCCTGATAATCTCTGGGTATTTGTCTTCTTAGAACACCTGTTTTTAGGAGCCAGAGCACAAAAGTACAAGTGTTGGCCATCATCCTTCCAGCTGTATGCCAGAACATCCTGCTTGACTAGCCCTAAGACAGGAAAAGTGAAAATATTCAGTGAGGCATTTTCAAGTTATTCACTACAAGTTTGGGAACTTTTTATGCCTCCTGTGAAAACTTGTAGGATTGGTTGATTTTGTTCTATCCAAAAGAGGCACTGCAGTTAAGTGTGAGATAACAGATACAACCATTTACTCTCTTCTAGTGTGAATGTGTGAATATCCTATACACCCTTAAAGAGTGAAAAATACCTGGTGCTTTACTTCATTAGTAGGAATCTGGCTGTGAATTGACAATATGTGAGCAGAAAAAATCAAAACCTTTCCCATAAATTATCTGTTGACAATTAGTCCTTTTGCCTACATGATGGCTGCTTCTGATACTGTTGTGTGAAAGTGTTATCAGGAATAGAGTGATCTGAGTAGTCTTTTGAATACAGGAAATTAAAAATCTTGGCTTTGTGCAGATTTGTGTCCCGCGACTGTTTGATTTTGGTGTGTCTCTTTGTGAGATCCAAGTGAAGCTTTCTCATGGTTAGTACATCAAGGAAAAGAGAGGAAAAAGGAGGAACTTCATCCCCCTTGTTTTCTGGCACCAATGACATCTTTAGTTCCTGCATCACCATACCATTTACTTGGGATGTTAATGGGGTCTTTCTTCTCTGCTTCATCATCTGCTTGATGATCTGCTTGATCACTGCTACAAGTGTTGTGTATACAGTAGTTTATCAGGTGTTGACCTTTCCATAAAACAGGTTTTGAAACTAGTCAGTGAACAGAAAAACTAATGGTGAGAAAGAAAAAAATACAAATGGAGAATGCACATGCTTAAGGCCCCCAAGGGCCTTTCCTGCCCTGGCAGCCAGGGTGACAGCACAAAGGTGTGGTTGCCTGGCTTCAAGAATACGATTGAGACAAAGCTGGATGACAGTGAATGGGGAAAGGTGGATGTCAAAAGATGACATTTGTGGCTGTGTTAGTAGACTAAACAGGGAATAGCTAAACAAGCAAAGAGGGAGTGCCAAAGGGGCCGTATCCGGTAAACCACCTTTCTCCTTGATTTCCATGCCACTACAGCCAGGAACAGTAAATAGCACACTCTATGGGACAACAAGCCACTGCCTCCTTTTTGCAGCAGAGCTCCTCAGTTAGAGCATTTTCTGGCAATATGTTTGTAGGCTTGATTCCTAAATTTCCTGGATGGAATTAAACACTGTACTTCACAGCAGAGGGTCAAACTAAAGCATTTTGCTGAGGTGAAGAGTTCTAGGCTAACACTGGAACCAGATACCTCGGTCATTCAGCTGAAAAGCTGTCTCTTGCACTCTAAGCAAAGAATCTGTCAGCTTGCTTGCTGTCAGCTGTTGCCTGTCTTCAGTAACACAACTTCAAGCACCTTCAGAAAGCTTAGTTTCCTGATAAGCCATAAACAAGTAAGCTGCGTGTAGGAGACATGGGAAAAGTTGTCAAACTCTTTTGCAGAAGCCATTATTGCCTGCACTTAGGACAACTTAGTGCTTCTTTAGATTCCATGCAGGTTTTCTGCAAAACAATTTATCTACTGAGCGAGACTGAAGGAAGGAAAAAGTGACTGTTCTTAGTTGTTTGAAGAACAAAACTTGTATCAAGCAATTTATCATCTATGAAACTGAAAAGTTTCCAGAAGAAATATAAATAGTTTTTAAAAAATGGCTAAACAGCCTCTATGTTTACTAGCCTCTATGTTTACCAGTCCCTTTTGCTTATGCTATTTCTCCTTGAAGCTGTAGGCAAGTTAATTTTTCTTACTGACTACTTTAATGGGATACAGTTAATTTTTTGGGGCAATATGATTCCATCTCAGGGAGCATCTGTGACTAGAAAAACTTGCAACCAGCTGAACCCACTGACCCTTAAAATTAAGGCCTATGTAGGCAGTTATAAATCTGTAATTATGTCACTCAGGAAGACTGAACATTAGGAGACATTGTCCAGAACCACAGAATCCAGAGCAGTCAGGAGTAAAACCAATGTTTCCTAGATGTAATTGCTGTTTACTGATTGTATTGCAAGTTGATATTCAATATAGTACATATCAGGTTTAATTAACCTGGTTGGTATTTACAGTGAACATAAAGTGTTTTTGCACAACTCAGTGAAGGACTGTACAAGCTCTGAATACTGCACAACAAATGTTTAGCAGGTGAAACCACAGTGCCACCTGTAACAATACATGCAATACTGTAGACATCAAGCACATACAGAATACATATTCAGTGTTTCACATACCTAGTTTGTCAAGGAAGCTCTATCTGATTATTGACATGGCCACAGAAATACATGAATAATTCTGCCTCTATGCATGCAGATACATCAGCATTATAAAGATTAATATAACATTTGCTTTAACATCTTATCTTTGAAAATTATGTCTCCTGAAAAAAAAAACAGTGTTTGAAAGACCACATCTTCATAACACTTCCATGAAGCCTGAATTGTTTATTCTGTCAAATTGATAGAACTGGTGTGGCTTGTCTGTGATGTGGAATCATAAGAAGACTATCTAAGGAAAATAGTTTTTCTAGGTCAGTCTAATCTTTGAGTTATTAGTGCCTATTGTAATGAGTCTTGCTGAGAACAGTGATTTACTGAAACCATCAACTCATTTTTGTGAAGTTTTGTATCCCAGACAAATGGTCATAACTGAGTGATATTTCTATCTTGGCTGGGTCTGCACTGTCATTGAGAAAAAGTTATTAGTCACACAGCAATAAATTACTGGGAAAGATATGATGTTTCAAACTCTACTGTATGATAAATTGAGCCTGAAAAATCCCTGGATTCCATTTTATGAAAAGGCTTACAGGGACTCACCCAGACAACTGAATAAATGGAAGACTTAATGGTGAGGATGAGGATGGATTGACAGGGCAATAAAAGAATTCTGCACTGCTTATCATATGGTCTTCCAACTCCCAGCAGTATTTCAGAAGTTTGGTAGAGTATTCACTTAAGTGAGTCAAGATATCTTTAACACATTAATACAGTTTATATTGTTTTCATGTGGCTATTATGAATTTGCATTTCAGAGTTACTGCTGTCATCTTTAGGCTTCATCTTGCAAGAATGAAACCAAAAAGCTGCTGGTACTGCATCCAGGCCTATTTTCAAACATGGTGGTAAAAAGACACATAAAGCCAGTCAGAAATGCATCTTCTCTGCAAGGCTGTTTCATGCCATATCAAATTGACATCGTGCACTGAATTATTAGTGATGGTGTCTGTTGTATTTTTAGAGCCTTAGACATTCTTAATGAGGGCTTCATTCCTTGAATCAACCTATACCTAGGTAATTGTTCTGATTTCTGCAAATATGATCATGAGCCACTCTGATTCATGGCCTTTCCAAAGTGGGAACTTGCAGCATTATCAGGCATAGGAGAAATGCGAATGGATATTGTCAGGTTATCAGTTTCTCCTAAATATTTTTTATGATCTGAATGAACACTCAGGAAGCTAAAAGATTATTGCCAGTGCAACAATCTTTTCTGGAAAAAAGTTCACCCCAAGATATACACTGCTACCTAATAGAACCTTGTACAGACAGATTTTTCAATTCCTATTGATAGGAATTCCAAGGCATTTTGGAACAGCATATGCTAACTGGAGGCAATAAATTAGTAAATAAGATACAATTTGATTTTTGCTCTGTAATCCTTCAGAAGCCAAGTTAATTGAGATTGAGAGATTATTTCTACCGTATATTCATTTTTCATAGTAAAGTACTTTTCCTTTGTGCATACCCATGGGTAATGCACTCGTAAAGGATTGCATAGTGTGCTTTAACATCGCCGGTATATGAGTGTTGACTAAAGGAGAGGTGCATAAAGAAAGGCCAGATTTAAAAGAATTTTTTTCATTTTGAAAACAAAGCAATGGCAGGCAATTCTTTGTGGATTATTAGCAGTTGGGCAATCAATATGTAAAGGAAGATGGGAATGGCAAGTGTGACGTTTGCAGTACTCAAGCAGTATTAGGGAGTGCTCAGAAAGGGCTCTTTTTTCCCAAGTGCTGGAGGTTATCAGGAAAACTTCCATGGAATCATCTGGGAAAAGTCACAGTACTCTGGGGGGAAACTGGAACTGTGGCATTAATGCAGGGGTTTCACACTGATTCAGAACAGGTTGTATCTCTGTTCTTTGTATTCCTTTGAGTCCATAACACACCTGCCAAGATGTCAGAGAAGGTTTGTACGGAGAGACTATAGGTAGAACAAGGCCTTAACATAGTAGTTAAATTTATTTGTTCTGTTAGATGTAACTGGAAAGATGTAACCTTATATTGTCATTTAAAAACTACATGAAGTTTTGTAGTCCCTTTCTGTAGTTATTGCAAAAAGGAAAAGACATCCAGGGAAAATTTATTCAAGTCTCTCAGGTATCTTCTGTTCAAGCTGGATCATAGAATCATAGAAGGATTTGGATTGGAAGGATCCAATCCAAAGATCATTTAGTTCCAACCCTTCCCCACCCCACCGTGGGCAGGGTCACCTTTTACTAGATCAGTTTTCTCAGAGTCCCATCCAACCTGGCCTAGAACACTTACAGGAACTGGGTATCCACAGTTTCTCTGGGCAAACTGTTCCAGGGTCACACCACCCTCACAGGAAAGAGCTCATAACTCTAGAGTAATCCTGAAAGCAAATTCTCCTCTGCTGCTTCAGAACTATGGAATAACTATTCTTCTACAATTTGTCTAAGGTAAGACCTGAAGTGTGTTCTCAAGAGCCTCCAACTTGGGCACTACATTGCAAGATGATCTAGAGGATCCATAAAACAACTCTAACCTTCTTTTGCAGTCAGTGGTGAACATTGGAGATTTTCAGAGGAGCCCCATATGTGTTTTGGGGCTTTCTTCAGGTAAATAAAAGCAAGTGATGGCACTACAGTGGTGTCTGGACTCTCATGGTCTAGAGTATATGTGACTGCAAATGGTACATAAGATATCTCTGTCCATTTCCTGTTTTTCAGTGAATGCCTCAGTTAAACTAGATTCAGTCTGGAGATCAGAAATCAGACACCAAGTCCAGTCCTGACTGGTGCCACAGGGGTGGGGTAAAGACTGCAATAGGCAAAGTACCAGTGCCAGCCCCAGGGCACTGCTCCAAGTCTGTCATTATAACCTGGGCCTAGCCTCAACAGAAATCTTCCAGACAGAGAGCAAGAATGAGTTTGGAGTTTGCAAGGGCTGGGGATCACCCTCAATAAGCATTGCCTTAATTGGCTCTGGCCACCCCATTTTTGGGAGTAAAGAGTGACGATTGATTCCACACATGAACAATTTTTTCACCTCAAGAGAGCCTTCAGAAGGGATTTTAATGTTGTATGTGATAAGTGATGCACACACCAACAAGTAGACCTTTGGATCATCTAAGTGCCACTCATGCCTACGTTTTACTGGCTGGACTACAGGCACTACAGCTTTCCCTAAAGACTAGTACTTAGCTCTTTTTAAAGTTACTGCAGCAATGTTTTTATAGGCATAAATAACCGATGGCATCGTTGCCTTTCTGCACTGATTTGTGATTGTACCAATAAAATAGACAACTGATATTGAAAGAAGTGATCTGCACAAGAAGCAGTACTACATCTCTTATTATTCTAAATCAAAAACTCTTACTCAAATGGGAGGTTTGGTTTTAAAATTCTTCTTTGAGGTAGGTATTTTTCATTTGCATTTTCGTTGCACAATATGAACTATATTTAGTAGTCACCTTTTGCTTTCAGGTCATAAAATAGCGAAACTTTGTTCCAGTTACCCCTAGAAATGATAACACAAAATATATTTTGTAAATTATTAGGAATCTTGGAACTGATGATAATAATATTTTCTTTTTATATCAAAATTGTGGCCTGCTAGAAAGTATTATTTCATCCATACAGCAGAGTAAGGCATTGATATTTGAATATTCATGTGTAGTATTATTTATTTAGATAAATGGGTAATGTTGATATGCTGAAAGAATAAATCACCATCTATCAAATAAAATCTGTCAAATCCCAAAGATACAACAGTAAACAGCTTGGCAGTGCTCAAATGCAGGATGGTTAACTGCAAAGCTGAAGTGACATATTTCAAAGAAATGGACATATTATTAACTTTCTAGAAGCTCATATTATTATCGATAACTCATCCCAAGGGATGATTTAATGAGATTTAGCTAATATCATAAAACACTTATATAGCAAATGAAAAAATAGTCCAATCCATATCTAGACAAAGGAAATGCAATAGAATGAGGGAAAAGTACAACAGAAAATAAGACTAGAAGGTATTTTTGGTGGTGGGAGGGGAGAGGTAGTTCACTTTATCTTCTAAGATATATCTTGAGAAATGCTCAGTTAGCTTATTCTTAAACAACTTCTCCCTTTCCTCTTTGCAGTTTATTTCAGCATTTCACTATCTTTACCAAAGGAAAAATGTCTTTAAAGTCCTCCTTGAATTTTTCTTGGTACAATTTCAATCCCCTATCTAGCTATCTTAGGTCTCATCAGCATGAAATTCTCTCTGTTTGGCAGCCATTCTTAGTTATCAGCTACCTCCTCAATCTTCTCCTCTTTAGACAAAACCATTTAATTTTTTTCAGTCTTCCTGATTTTAGCTCACACCATGAGCTAAACAAATGACAGGTGGATTTCCTGTCCCTTCATCATTCTGCTAATTCTCTCTTGGAATTTCTTATTTGGAAAGTTTTGATTAAAAGTGATCCAGATGCTGCAGCTGCCTCAGCATGAAATTTTTTTCAAGAATTACAGATTCTTATTCTTTCAGTATGACCTGCAGATGATGCTACTTTTTTTCACAAATGTGGCACTGTTGACTCATATTCAGCTGTCATCTGCTGTAATATCAGACCTTACTCTGAAGTGTGTTTCCTAAGCAGTTGTTCTGTATTCTGTTTAAATGGATTTTTCCTGCACAAGTGTACAACTTGCCCCTTATCACCCTTTGAATTTTATTTATTATTTCTTCTCCCTGTGTCCAGTTTGTCAAGATTAATTTGAATCCTGTCCTCCACTCCCACTTTCACATTTCTTGCAGATTTCAGAAATATAAACTCTATTTCATAATCTGTGTCATGACGGGAAAGATAAACCCAAACTCAGATAGATATTCTTCTATTTGATTGCTGGTAAAATATATTATTTAAAAAAAAAACAACCAAAAAGTGTGATGTTTAGATCTAGATCATATGTTCATAACTTGATTGTGAAAGCATCATTTGAGCTACCTGGAGTCAAAATTCCTAAACATCAGATAGCTCATGTCCAGACTTGAGTATTTGCTATCTTGTATTCTTGCTTGTAGAGAACAATTAGACTGATTTAACACAAGGTGTTATTGAAAAGTACATGATAGCCATTGTGCATGTCTTTTGCAAGCTGTTTGACAATGTCTAGATTATTTATTTATTACAAAATCTGCTGGGAATTTAAGTTTAAATGGTCAGTGTATAGTTTATAATCTCTTCTTTTGCTCCCTATTTAAAAAAAAAACCCACAATATTCAGTCTTTTTTTCACATTCCAAATATTTTGCTGCCTTTTCACTTTGTCCTTTCTCAGAAGAAACATTAATGGCTCTGATACTGCTTCAGCTAGTTTTTTAGGTGTTGTTGAATTTATTTTATTAGACCCAATGAATGTGCATTTGATACCAATCTTTAGTAGCAGCTGGATGGTGTTGGAGTCAGTGGATTTCAGAAGTTGATACCGGAACAATCTGTATTCCTTAAGTGAAGCCACTACAAAAATGCAGTCATGCATTTAGAGTATAGTGGAACAGGTTTGGTTCTGCTGCTTTTGTAAAGACAAGGAAGCATTAAAGCTGTGGCTGCCCTCATAGCCCCTGTGAAATTCTCTTTATTCATAGTGCCATATGCTGGGAAAAGGTACTGGTATGATCAGGGGAATGGAACATCTTTCTAACAGGAGTTTATGGCTGAAGCTTTTTTCTTGAAAATATAAATGCAAAAGGAAAAAAGGTTACTGTTGATATTACAGATACCTGTAATACCACAGTTACAAGGCAGTGCAGAGGTTTTGTGTTTGTAGGTCACCATGGTTATAGCCAAATACTCCTCTTGGTATAGCTGCTTTTGATTAGCCAGAGGTGAAAATTTATTCATTTTACCATCTTGATTGATTGAGACTATAGTTTAGACTGATAATATTGGCTGAACCTGCAAGTTGTACTAAGTCCATCCATACTCCATGAAAGAAAAATAAAATAAAAAAAAAGAAGAAAGAGAATGAGGTAAAGAGTGGAAGATCATTTGAAGTCAGTTCTCCTTACAAGAACGCAGGATAATTACTGTAAGGAATGTTTACCACATTTATTGTAAGATGTGGATGGCCAAAGAGAAGGGCTCATGTATTTTCTGTATTATATAAACTGCAAAGCAGATTAATGATTCTTAGAAAAATAATAATCAGAACAATTATAAAGATTTTCTTTCTTTTAAAGATAGATACAGAGAGTATAACCTGCTGCAACAGCCCTGCCAAACAGACAGGAAGTGTTTTTGCTGGTTTGACAGGCAATGGTTTTAAAGACACCAGGTGCCAGGATTATGTACCACTAAAAGATTCACTTTTCAAGCCCTCAAGTTCTAGGCTGGCAAACATCCAGAAGGATCAGACTGAAAGGTAGATTTCCTATGACATAAGTGGCAAACATTTGTTTAAACTAAAGGTGTGAGATGTTCCAGTGCTGCTATGACAGCAAAGAATTCTATTTCCCTAATTGTGGGTGAAAATTTTCTCTCCTGAGTAGCTCAATACTGCTGTTAAAAGCAACTTACCCTCACTACAATAAGACTTGTCATGTTGCTCTACTAAATCTCTGAGTAAAAAATAGCCTGCCAAAATTTAGGAAAAAATATCTGAGTAGTTGAAATAGTCATTCAATTTTATTCAGTCTATCTTGACAGAATATTCTCCAAGAACAAGATTATATGCTTGCTAACCAGTAGAAGAACATTTATATACAGTCAGAGCTCATTCAACTAATTTGGGATCAGGAACTGAAATTTGCAGTGCCTATGGCTAGTGAGGTACTGTTTGGATATATTGTCTGTGTTACTGGAGAGCATTGGAAGACCACAATTCCTAGTTTTACAGGGTTCTGGTTCCCCTCAATTTCATTTGCTGTGATATAGCTATGGGCTGGTCAACCAAATTCTCTAGAAAGCAGTGCAGACAGGCTCTCTTACTTGGAGGAAAGACCTTTTTTCAATCTGCCACTCCTAAAATAATGTCTAGAGGACATTTTGAAGTACTGCAAGTCTCTGTACCAGCAGATTTTTCTCAAATTAGCAGGCCTTTAGTGGAGTTCTACCTAATTGATTAAATGGCTAGGATAAGTGATTTATGAGAAAAGATTAAAATAACTTTATACATATTGCTTGGTTAAATCACAATTAGTCTTCCTTTAATAATGATCTACAGGTATTATTTGAGAACCATATGTTCCTTGGATGGAGATGAATTGTTCGCTATTATCCAGGGACCAGAGAACTTTCTATATAGCTAGAAATATAGCTGCAAGAATGATACAAAACCAATCACCAAGATAATATTTGTGATCCCTTTAGTCACTTAAAATTAAGATTCATGCAAAACCAATTTCCTTGACAAGCAAGTTCATAGAATATTCATATCAGAGTATTCCTACAAATGGAGCATACCATTTGTGTGCCTAGATGCCCTCCTTGTATTGGCAGCAGCTAAAAATCAGCATAAAAACCCCTTAGGATTGAAACCCATCCATTGCACTGACAGAAGCAATAGCACATTGCAGGCACAGCAAGTAGTCAGCTATGAGTGGATGATGCTCAAAGTTGTAACCAATAATCGCTTAGGGAAGGATCATCTGCAAATGTTAATATTAGCCAAAGGAACTATAGCTAAGGATGGGGAGAAATGCAGCAAGACAGACTAGTCCAGGATGTAAAACATCATTTCCTGCATTTTCTCAGCTGAGTAACTTGTTTGTTTGTCCCTAGACCCTGTTGGCTGGTGGCATTCTCCCCAAAGTGCTGTTGGAGTTTATTCACTCCACTCTGCTGTCTGAAACAGGCTGTTTGACACCATTCATCATGCAAGGACACAAACACAACGAGCTCTTTCTCAAACACAGGAGTGGTGTCAGGGTTCATTCAAATATGAATGCTGCTCAAGTTTACATCTGGTTTCTTTCAGTTTTGTTTTGTGGTAATTATATTTTCTTGTTGTCATCCTCAAGGAGATTCTTGTTTTGGTTTTTTTGGTTTTTTTTTTTGTTTGTTTCTTTGGTGTTTCTTTAAATTAATGGATTGATTCTTTGTTTTTGGCAAAAGTGATACTAGCACATTCAAACTGTTTTTATGTAGGTCTTGCCATGTGGTTTCCTGGTACAATGTTAGGCTGGTGCCTTGCAGATTGTTTTCTGAACCAATCTCACTGCTGAAGTACAGGACAAATGAAAGTAAACCATTTTTCCCTCCTGCTTAATATTTTCATGTTTTGGTGTTGTCTCAGCCATGAATGACCAGGGGTAGGGGGTTGCAGTACAACTAGAAAAACTTAGTCTGGATGGTAATAGACCTTTGTAAGCAGCAGGGAGCTTTGTGACCTGTAGACTTTATAGGATGATTAGAGAACATAGGCCAAGGAAAGGTCATGAAGGTAGAGAAGAGATAAGAGTCAGAGCATAGTCAGTCCTGTGATTCTTGCAAGAGCATTTATCTGTGCTTTTGCACTCAGGCTGTTCCCAGTGACATCAGCTGTTATTCACCTGTATGCCCAACGTCATTGGAAAGTGTTATGACTTATTTGGGTGCATGCCTCATATCTACAGATATATCCACACATGCACCTCATCAACATCTTTTATAGAACAAGAATCCCTCTACTAATATTTTTGATTCAGGACTTCTTAATAAAGATTTATTCACATGTTCCTCTTAAAAACAGATACCTGTTTTTCTGAAATGGGACAGGAAGGTTAAAATGAGGGTGAAATAGCAGAGCCCTTTACTGTTAAAAAGCCTGCCTTTGTGTAGTGAAGTGATCATTACTGCCAGACCCAGGGATAACAACTTGGCACCCTATTCAAATCTAATAGAATCTAATCAGATTCAGGATTTTATATCCTTATCTGAAAACTCTATTAGCACTGCTTTTATAGAGAGACAGTTCAGTGTAAAGTGCTAGAGGAGACAAGATGCAGTTACTTTGACGCAGTTTCTTGAGTTGTAGGTTCCCGGAATTTTACAATGTGATAAACAGCTACTGTGAGATTGAGTGTGTTTTACAATGAGATGGGAAGTTTTTACAGACATGACCATTGTCTTTTTTTTAGATGTTTCTGACAGTTGAAAGGAGCCTTAATAAGAATGCAGAACAAGAATTTGTACCCACTTCAAAGCTCCTTTATACTGCCAAAGTGGCGATTAGTGGCTTTTGTGCAAATGGCAATCAGACCCATGTGATTTTAAATATTTTTTTTGATGTGTGGAGAGCAACTTAGTAGCATTAGGCTGTGTGGAATGGCTTCTCATAGCTAAAACTTCATTAATTTTTTTATGGTTAAATATGGAAAGGAGTGGGAGGTTAATTGTAATTTTATTTAGTTTTTCTACTGGTTGCCAAGTGCAAAAGGGTTTTTGGGGAGAAAGGGAAATTATTTCCTTTGCTTAATATGATTTTGGCTGGAGTAGGTATTTTTCTTCATAGTATCTACTACAGGACTGCATTTTTGATTTGTGCTGAAAACAGAGCTGATAACACACGGATGTTTTAGTTACTGCTGAGCAGGGTCTTACACAGAGCTAAGGACTCTTCACCCTCTCACCCCACCCTACCAGTGAGGAGGCTGGGGGTGCACACGGAGTTTGGAGGGCACACAGCTGGGACAGCAGAACCCAGTTGACCCAAGGGATACTCAGGACCACATGGTGTTTTGCTTAGTAATAAAAAGGTGGGTGAAGAAAGAATGTAAGGGTGTTTGGGGTGCTGGCATTTGTCTTCCTAAGCAACTTTTGTGTGCAATGGAGTCCTACTTTCCTGGGGTGGCTGCACACCATGCTTTGCCCACTAAACTATCTTTATATCAATCCACCAGTTTTCAAACTTTTCTAATCCTGTGCCCCATCCCACGGAGGAAGTAATGAGCCCATGACTGGTTGGTGCTCAATTGCCAGCTGGGGTTGAACCATGATAGTTCAAAAAAATAAAGAAAAGGTTGGGTGTGAAATATCTAACAGTACCTTATTTAGTTTCGGACATGATCTGTCTCTGTGAAGCTTAGTCAACTTTTAAAATGTGTTGTTCAAAACAGTGGGTAAAGGGGGCTTCTAACATTTTCTTGTTTGATTTGTTCTGCTGCAGCAGGTGCCTTCTTTCTGACAATTTCCTTGAAAGTTGTTTAGGGCAGGGAGGTGGTCTCAAATTTAGAGTGTAGTAAGGACTCAGTGTCTCAATGAAATTTTAAGATGATATAGTATGTAAATACTTATGACTATAGTATTCTGATTGCTGAAAGAATAACCATTTTAGGTGATATTCCAGGTACAATGCAAAGGAACAAATTAATAATTGTACTGGAAAAAAAGATATAGTTTGGCTCATAAGGAGTCAACTTGAAGGCTTAGGCCACATGAGAATAAGGAATCGTTTGTTATTCTAGGGGAAATGAGATATGAAGTTGTAATTACTGATGATTTATCTGTTGCATTTCAACCTCCTGTAGTTTATTCTGACTAAACCAGGCTTCTTTTCTTAATGCATTAAGTAGACGGAGTAAGTCATGTATTCAGACCAAGGTAAACTCAGTGAGATACAGGGAGCAAAACCCATGTTTACCCTGAGTAGGATTGGCAGTTCAATTAAATTTTCAGTGACATTTCTGTGCCTGTGAAGGCTTAGAGGATGTCATGCTAATTTCTGGGAGCCTTAGAAACTCCACCACCATGGTTCAGCGCAGTGATAATATTTTTGCTGGTGGTATCACCTAAACACCTGCTGATGATTCTAGATCCCAACTGCAGTGCCACCACAGAAGAGGGCTGGCTCCTGCTCCAAAGAGCTCTATCTCATAATGTTGTAATACACAGTCAAAGTGTAAGGGTGCAAGAAAGCAGTGACATTTTACAATGACAGAGCCAATAGATACCTAGGCATGATTTTGAAACACTGAATGATAAGGAAGTAGCTTTGACAATCACAGGAAATTCTTTCTAAAAGGAACAGCAGTCATGGAGAAGGCATGAAAACTCTTCTCTGAAAATGAAGTGAGAAATAGCCTTGGGCATCAGGAAAAGGAAACAGAATGTTTGATGCAATAGAGAGAAAGGGCTGGGACACTTCATTAGACCAGGTTGCTTAGAGCTCCATCCAACCTCACCTTAAGCATTTCCAGGAATGGAGCATCCACAAATTCTTCCAGTGCCTCACTATCCTCACACTAAAATATTTATTCCTGATATCTAATCTAACCTACTCTCTTTTTCAGTTTGAATCAATTCCCCTTTGTCCTGTCACTACATTCCCCTGTAAAAAGTCTCTCTCCATCTTTCTTGTAGCTCCCTTCAGGTATAGGAAGGCTACAACTAGATAACCCTAGAGCCTTCTCTTTTCCAGACTAAACAATGCCAACTATCTCAGTCTTTCCTCATATGAGAGGTTCTCCATCCCTCTAACCAACTTGGTGTCCCTCCTCTGGACTCACTCCAACAGGTCCCTGCCCTCCCTGTGCTGGAACCCCAGAGCTGATACAGCCCTGCAGGTGGGGTCTGAGCAGAGCAGAGGGGCAGAATCCCCTCCGTGGCCCTGCTGCCCACCACTGGATGCAGCCTGGCATGCACTGTTGGCTTTTCTGGGATGTGAGTGCACATGGCTGGGTTGTGTCCAGCCACATTCACCAGCACACCCAAGTCCTTCTCAGCAGGGCTGCTCTTGATCCATTCATCCCCAGCCTGTGCTGATACACTGACCCAGGTGCAGCACCTTGTAGTTTGCCTTGTTTACAGCACATGAGATTCCCCATGAGACCAGGTTTCAAGCTTGTCTGGGTGGAGTCCTAGGTGGGATTAGGCATGTACAAGATTCCTCCTGAAAGTTATTTTAACTGGTCTTTCTTTCACCATGCTGCACTGGCAATGTTGTCAGAAACCATATGTCAAACCAGCCTGGAGGGAATTTTTCTGAGAGCTCATCCTTTTAAGACTGGGATTTAAGGTAGGAGCTAAGATACAGATTTAACTATTGCAATCATTCTGAGCACTGCTGCAAGCTTAAGTGTCGAAGCAGAGAGATAGGTAGATGGATAGATAAAAGAGGCTTCTGAATATCTTCTAGACTTCTGCTTTTTCCCATGACAGACTCCTGCAAGTGATTGTATGGATTTACATTGCATACAAATTACTCAGGACTTGGCAGTACATACCTCAATTATTTGCTATCACTTGCAGGATCAATGCTTCACATGCACAAGCTTGCATGCAGAACAGTATTTTAAACCATTTAGTAGCAATAAAAAAGTAAATTAAAATCAAGAGAAGGAAAAAAAAAAGGTAGAAAATACTGATTAATAGACATAAAGGCAAATCTTAAATAGAAGCTTTTATTAGCTGTGAGCCTATGCTAGGTAGGTAATTTTCCTGTGCATAGAAATTATTTTTTCCTACCTTTGCAAATAAAACCTTGAGATGTATTTCAGACTTTAAGGAAAGTAATCCTGACAGAAGGATTATTTAAAAATCTGGGGGAAGGCAAGAAAATATATAGGTTTTACTTTGGAGACATCTAAATGATAAAATGATCATTACGGGGAGTAGTCTGCTTACTAATGATATTTATCTTTTTTTAATAATAGATTCATAATTTCAGCACAGAAATAATTGCAGTTATCTCTGAATGTAAATAACATTTTTTTCTTGGAAGTTTAAAGAATAAAACCTCAAGCTGCATTTCATTTATATGCTGAAGAAATTTATACAGTAATTTAATTGAGGTGAGCTTTTAAAAATCACTGAAATAAATTCATCTCATGACTGGTCTTGATTTTCATTCTTTCTGGCTCCTCTGAAGATGGTCTGTACCACACATTGCTGCACAGGCAAGAGGTGCGTGAGCATCAGACTAAACTGCTCTGGCTAGCTGGAGGCAGCCTGGTTAAGCAGCATAAGGGTCTATCCAGGCTGATTAATACCAGTGAAAAGCACAGAGATCTGTGCTGCAATGAGTTGTTTGCTAACAGGATTTAGGGTTGCAGTCCTGAATTCAGGATTGATTTGGTATCTGTGCCCACTCTCTGACCTGAACGACGATGGCTTGGCATATAGCTCACCCTGCTCTCCCCAAGGCTTTGCAGTAGTTTAGTGACAATCTCTGCTGCTTTCTCCCCTGAAAAAACAGTTTGATCAAGTTGTGCTGATTTTGTTTGTAAGTGTGTGGGAATCTGTGTGTTTTCCTGGAGAGGCTTCAAGGAAGATAGGTAAAAGATTGTCTGATGTTATTTTGACTTTAACGAATCATAAGAAAAAAGAGCGTTGAAAACAGAAGATGCAAATTGGCAGAATGTTAACGATGTCAGCCACCTGTTGGGATTTCAAAACACTGAGAGAAATTTCACACAAAATTTTCATCCTGGTTCTGTGATCCATATGTAACTAATATGTTTAACAGATAAACTGTAGCTTTGGAGTAATTAATTTCTTCCTTTTCACACACAGTTGCATACATATGGACAGTATGCACAAAAATTATAAATCAGTGTGCATATTATTTATATTTTAAAAAATGCAATAGAATATTCACAGAAATGCTTAGTGAAAATGAAGAGCAAGAAGATGTTAACCCCAAATTTCTTCTTTAATGAGATCCTTGAAAATATAATGAAAATTATCTTTCTATAATAGTTCGAAATTACTGAGCAACCTTAGGAGTTCAAGTAGAAAATCAATTTACAGCTCTTGTGGATGGATGAATAAAATTCTACTGGCCACACCAAACAGCTCTGCATACTAAAATGTTTCTTAACTTTAAAGCCTATAAACTGCATTAAATTAATATATATATCATGACTCTATGATTTAGACATTGACCTCATGATTTGGATGTTGGCCATAATCTGAGCACCTGCTGGAGAACATTATAAAAGGTAAATGCAGTATGACATGTTACCAGATAGCATATATGTCTCTCTGCACTCTGGCATGTGAGAAATTAGACAGCCAGCAAATGATAATTTTAAGAAATGAATGAAAGTCTAATGCTTTGTTGAAATTTCCACTCAAGAACTTGATTCATTAAAGTCCTTTATTCATTCAAGGGATGAAGATCTATCCCTGAGACAAGACTGACCCAAGGTTTTATCTTCTGGTGCAGCAGTTCTTAAGAGAATATAGGGCAGAAGCTATAATTCCCTTTCCAAGTGGCTTGTGGAAAACAATTCCTATATGTTACTGGGCTGACAGGATTGACCTGTGTGCAATCCCATTCACTTGCAGCTGTGCTTACATGACTTTCTCTTGAACAAGGGAAAATACTTCCTACAGTAACTTTCAAAGAAACTTCTTTTATATTTTTAGGGTTTTATGTGCATTTCTACTACTGGTACAGTTTTGAATTTTTTTTTTTTTTTTTACTTCTGCTATTATTAATTTTTATCAATCAAAATACAGCTCCTTACTTGGAAGGTGTTCTCAAGCTTTTTAAATTTGTGTACAAAATATCCCTATGGACTGTGGTATCCAGAAGTTTCAGAGCATGGTGGTGTACAAGGCAGTTCTGCAGACTCTTGTATCATATGAACACAGAACTGTATTAATGATTTGCTTTAGCAGAGTATCCAAAGCATCTCACGACTAAGTTGAGCACCATTTCATATTGTGTAAAGCACCCAGTTCTCATACAGCAAATGTGTTTTAGTGGTCCTTTAGTGCTTTCATTACATAAAAGAGAAAAAGAGAAGTGAAAATCAAGCCCTTGTTGAAGGGACTGTCTCCTTAAAAAGGCACTGGCCTTTTCATGCAATGGTTATTCTTGGAAGGATATTCTCTGATTTTAAAATATTTTTTTAACAAATCGTATGCTTTTGCTAAACCAGTTTTAGAAAAAATTACCCAAGGCATGGAAATTGCAGACAATACAAAGTCAAAATTAATTAAAAATGTTATTAAAAAGAAGTAAAGGCTGTGTAAGAAAAGAGCTCTTGTCCCATCATTGCCTCTTTGAAGTCTATATTTAGCATCCATGGTAAGATATTACTTTGCATAGAGAAGGTTCAACTGCACTGTGTTGAAGGAAGTACCAGGTGCCATATACGCTTGTTCTCACTTCATTTTATATGTCTAACACCTACCTCAGGATTTTCCCGTTTAGCCTGTTCTAAATCAAATATGGTGTAATTTTCTTTTTCTCTTAAATGCCTGCTATACAAAGAAATCCTATTTTTAACAAAACCAATGTTAAATAGGATAATTACTGCCTTTTTACCTTGTCTTTTTCATATTTTTGCATTTATTTTTACATTTATTCTCATTGCCTGAAGCTCCTCTCTAACATGTATGGAGTTATATATAATATTATTTTATGAATATTTTGCTTAATTCATTGCTCGGTTTCCACAGCCTTCTATATGCCTCTGACCTATTGCTGTGTAAGATGCTGTGTTAAATATATTGCAATTAATTAGCAATTATTGGGATATCAACAGGTATCATTCAGCCAACAGATCTCTGAGAGACCTATTTGTATTTGTGCTACCAGGCTACAACCATTGTTTAAACAAATGCCCACTCTGCAGTTATCAAAACCAATAACTGCACTGATTTCATGGGGAATAAAATGAAATTTAGTGTGAAAACATAGGCATTTGGATAAGTTCTTTTTTTTCTCAAATGCCCAAGATACAGCTAGATGATGTGGTGAATCCTGTAGTGTACTTTGTAATATCAGTGGTGTTACTGCCAGCCCCTTCTTCTACTTAAATAGGTAAAATATATGAGTTAAGGAGGATTTACTCAACACCTGGACAGATTATAGGTTAAAAATTCCATCTGTTGTGCAAGAAATCTGTTATTATATGTCTTTTATCCCATTTAGTAGCTTTTTGTAGTAGAAAAATTCAGGATCAAGGCTTCAGCTGATTTAAATTTAGGGAAGCTGGTTTGATTTTTCAGACTTGCATGGGCTTAGAAGGAGCCAAGAACCCTCCCTTAATTAGTATGAAATTTTACTTGATCTCTAGGAAATGTCATTCAAATTAACTTGGAATTGTAAAGCTTCTAACAGCCCTATGTGATGCAAGTTGAAAAATTTCAGTGCCAGTTGTCCTCTTACCACCTGTAAATGACAATTGAGGTGATTTCCTTGCCAAAATAAAGTTGCATTGAAAAGTGGGATGCAGGGATGCGTGCATGCAAAAGTCAAAGTGGAACACTACAGAGGAAAAAAATCAGGATCAAGCCTGACAAACTATTCCCTCATTTCACATGGAAGAGGTAAGTAGAAAGATATATTGCACACAGAAGCCTGAACACTCTGTCTCATGCAGCAGAATTAGACACACATGAATACTTAAATCAACAGAACTTTTATGTGACTAAACCAAACTCATAATGGATATACTATAGCAGCTATGTTGCAGCTGTCTCTGGCTATCAAAGCTTCCTTTTTCTGACCTAAGGGAACAGTAACTCACTTGTAAAATGCAAGATTCAGGAAAAAGGATCGTTCTTTAGAATTTTGGGAATAAAAAGCCCCAAACAGCCCCATTCTGGTCACAAAGTGGGATATGATGTCAGGTAATACACAGATCATCTGTTTGTAGAGGGTCGTCTATTTTCATCTGCTAACATTATGTGGGAGGAAACAGAAGGACCTAAATCTTGCTAAGTACCTTCAGTCTAGCTGATGCTTCTTTCTAAGAGCTGTTTTGATTGAAGCAATTAAGGCAGACATAAGATGGGAGAAGGGAGGATGATGAAAAGCGCAGCTATTTCAAGATAATGCAATTTCTGATGTGTACTCAATACATTTGTGCTTAGGAACAATAAAGATCTGTGGGAGGGGTCTGGGTACAAAGAACTGTGGCTTTCCATGAGCAAGCAACACATTTGTATTGAGAACTGAAGGAAGAAGAGAAGAAATGCTTGAAATCTTCCCTCTCTTATTGTGCAGACTTAGAGATTGTGCTTCTTCCCTTTCTTCATAGCTGCTCCACCACGAGGCATGGGCATAGAATGAAGTTTAGGGGTTTTCTGCTTACTTCCAGTTTGCATCCGGCTGCAGTAGCTGCCAGGGTTGGGCAAGACAGTTTTACCTCATTTCTGCCTCTCCAGGTTTCATTGCATCCTGACTTGTAGCCTGCTGGCTTCACAGAGATGATGCCTTGGATAGGTAGGGCCACCAGTCACCTCGTGTCTCTTCTGACAGTTCTGTGAAAGAGACTTCTGTGCCACGGTGTTTTAATGGTTCTTTCTGTCTATAAGTAATATTCATTCTTTTCTATGCCGAACAGAAGTAAATGAAATGAAATGTAAAAGCTCCCAGGCTTAGATGTCAATGAAATTTTCTCAGAACAATTGTCTGGCCCATGAACAATCATATCTAGTCTGTTTGACCTGATAACATGATTTAGTTACATCCAATTTGTCTCACTAAGCTCAGGGAGGCAGAAGGGAAAAATAGAAGCTCCTGAATAAGAAAATCAAGGCCAGCGGACTATAAACAGTGTTTTCTACCAATATGAACTCTTCTCATTTTGCCTGTCTAAATCATTGTGAATGATGCAGAATTCTAGTACGGCTCAGATATTACCTGCATCCATACAGGTGTGACAACACAATGTGTGAGTCTTTTGGAACAGCCAAAATAGTCCAGACAGAAACAAAGTTAGGCTTCTTAAAAGATCATAAGGGAAGAATGCTCAATAGACTTTGAGATTACTTTGAAGGTAGGAGCTGCCTTTGGATGTGCAAGAGTATATGTTAGTAAAATCTTAAAATCTGTCACCTTCATAATGCTTTCCAGTAAAGTCTTTTCCCTCCTTACTTATATGGTGGTTTCCTACAGTTTTGGCACAGACTGAGATGTGCACGTGAAACATTGCTCTATCTTCTTCAGATCTGGTTCCCTGGTATAAAAATGTGCTTTTACTTTGTGCTGATATTTTGCTCTAGTAACTAGATTTACTTACCTGATTCAGACTGTTACAATCATTTGCTTGAGAAACATCCTCTTATTTCAGTAACTTTTACTGTTGAATTGCACTAAGGGGAAGGACTCTTTATTGGTATGTTTGGGAGTTAGAGAATCTTGTGCTATGAGATGATAATGAAAGAGAGGGTGGTAATAACACGTTATAGAGATGAATGTTTACAAAACAGTGGCATTCCAACAGTGAGCAAGCCAGTAAGAAAGGAAAAATGGGAGCCCTTTACAGAGAAGCAAATTAAAATCCAATCTTTTTGCACAGCTTTTAAAAAAAGTAATTTTAGCAGTTTGTGTGAAATTAGCATACTAATTGTGAAGCAGATTCTTGGGCTAATTAATATTATTTAATAAAGATGTAATTTGACATCTCAATGACTTTTTTTTTTTTTTTGTAATTTCCTATATGATCATATCAAGGAAAAGATGGACAAAAGTGATTTTAGCTTCCAATCCCAAGTTACTGCCTGGTTTCTGGGTCACACTCTATAACTTATAAAATATGGTATTTCATATTTCATACATGAAATATGAAGTTCTGTCTGAGAGTGATGAGAATATTTGAATTCCTCTTCTTTAAGGCTGCAAACATTGCTGGTCAGTGCAGAAAAGCTTACTTTGCTATTATGTTTGAGAAACACACTTGTATGGAACAAGAAATTTGTTTTTCTGAATTTGAATGCTCCTTTAAAGAGCATAGAAGACTTCTATCAGCAGCTTTTTATGGGAGTGGCCATCATCACTTCTCACCTTCCTGTAATTTGTTGAGCAAGTATCAATTTTTATTTCCCTCAGATGCCCTACCTTATTGATTGACATATCTGCTTTGGATTAGAGCAGTTCCACTCCACAGCTGTGAAGTCTTATGCTGCATTTTTTTTTTTTTTTTTGGATGTGAGAACATCTCAGGTGCCCAAAACAAAAATCTTTACCTTTTAAAGATTATACCCATTCGTTTAAGGAAAGATATTATCTCTACAGATCTTAATTGACTTCAGATAACCAATTACGCTCTAATTTCTCTTTCTGACACTTTTGTCAGATTGCTCCAGATAAACACTGCTAATACTCTTGACTAGGTTTTCCTTATGTCTATATAATCTCTGAGTTGACTTAAACATTAGGAAAGAATTAATGACAACTGCTTTTTTCTTATAAGGAAGTTTTTCCTAGCAATATATTCTAGGTTCTTTTGTAGGTCACAGGTTGGGCCTTGAATATCTCACACTGCAATATTGGTTTTCTCTGGAGGTAGTGATTTCTATCCTTTTTATTGACAGAAGGCCATGATAGAGAGTTATGTTCCAAAATCAACCAAGCATAAGTCAGACTACCTTCTGACTCCTTGGTCATGACACCAGGTTGTGAAATATCTTTCTTTACTAATATAGTCAGGTCAAGGTTTGCTGAAAGTACCAAATTCCAATTGGTTCCAGTTAAAGAGCCTCATACAAAGAGTTGTAACCATTTCAGCTTAGTCATTGGAGCACTATATTGGAACTGTTTGAAATGAGCTGAGGAACAGCTGCTGCAGAAAAGACTGCTTTATTAGAAGTGGCATAACAAGTGAAAATGCAAGTGTAGACTGAAAACAGATAAGGCTGAAAACAGCATCTACTCATCTATGAAACTGATGATAGAGAGGCTGAGCCTCACAGATTTCAAGGCCACTGTGAATCACAATTGTCATCCAGACTTGACCACTCACAAAAGCACTCTGCAGAATTTGGAGAGCTGAAGAAAATTATTCTGGGAAAGAATAACAGTCAAACTCCCAATAGCCCAAAGAATAATTTCAGTTTCTTGGAAAATATAAGTTCTTTCTGGAGCATCTCTGTGACAGACTTTGTCACAATTCCTTGGAAATTCTTGCAGCCTTTTCTTTATTGAGAAAATTAGCTTCCAGCCCTGTAAATGTGCAAAACCACTCCCATTCTGTGTTTCCTTTGCACCACTCCCAGCTTTATCTGCTTCATCATGGTAATCAGGGTAGATGTAGTTGCCTTCCCTGTGGAAAAATCTTGCATTACAAATGATGTCCCTCAATTTGCCTCCTTTCCTGCCACTCCCCATGTTTTCCCCTAGCATCTGACATGGCAGTGAGCAACCTTACAAGTCTCCTTGAAGGTAGAAGGAATGTTGAAGCTGCTGTTTGAGGACAAGAGACTGCAGCATTTCTTAGACTAATGGGATCAGAACTTTACCTTCTAAAGCAGTACAGCAGTAGAGAGGGTTCCTTTGTAGGAAGGTGGTGTCATGGGTGCAAAGTTACGAAAGCAGGCTCCTTTTCTGGTCTCTCCACTTTTGAATGGCAAATGGATGGGTTAGGCTTTGCCTTCATTTCTTCTTCAAGAGTGTTGATGAGGAGCTACAGGCTTGATCTGTGGCAGTAAATTGCCCGCTCCTGCTACATGTGTGGCTGGTAGGCTGTGAGAGAGATGAAGGGGAAGGAATGTGGAAATTCAGGAAGGGTTTTCAGGCTACAATTTTTTTTCTCAAAGGCATTGAAAGAAGTAGAGAAAGAAAATATTTTTACCTCATTTTTTGTTAATACTCACAAAACTGATGCCTTTTGATGTCTATCTTTCCCCGATGACTGTATGTGAAATTCTGGTGCTTCCCTTAGGTTTTTGTGTCCAGTACACCTTGGGAATTTGGATCCAGAGGTGCTTGAAAAATGTCTAACAGTGCAGGATAATCTACATGTGCATTTATAAAATCCAAAGTGTTGAATAAACCTTCTTCCAAGAGTGCCAGTCAGAAGGATGTCTTGTAAAGTGTAGGAACTTCTAAAAAGAGAAAGAGAATTTACTCCTATGAAAACAGGTAGTCATTACTAGTAATATTACTAGTCTGTAAAGCAAGATGTAATTGTAACCAGCTAAAATTCCTTTTTTAAAATTGTCTAAGAAACAGATGATGATTCAATATGCTTTACTGCATCTCTTTTCAATTTTCTCTGCAAACGGTTTCTTCAGTCTAAATTAGAATACTGTTTTCCAATGCAGAGCTAAGAATTTTATAGATTACATTATTCTGTCTCTAATTAGCCACACTTTTAACACTTTGTCAAAAACATTAAGCAAAGAGACATGATGTTATTCTCATCCTTTAGAGTATTTTCTTAGATTGACATGAATTTTTTTCAAGTCCCCAAACAGCTGATCTATAAAGGACTTCTTTTGCACTGCATCTGTACTGTAATCTGTATTGACTGAAACATCCATGATGGGTTGCTAGGTAGTTCAGCCTTGTCTGTATGGTATCACAGTGATTCTGTGGTGTCTGTGAATAGCAGCAGCAGTTATTAAAAAGTACCAAGGTCATTTACACTCACTTTGTATTATGTTAGCCAACAGTCTTTATTTTTTTTTTACTTCACATCATCTCTGGACATCTTATTTCACTGTATAAATTTTTCACTTTAATGTACCTGATTCAAAAGATAACAGGACCAGGGATCTGAAAGTAGTTCATTTTGTGTATTTAGGCCCCACCATTTAATTTCATAGGCTGAAAAGAAATTTTATTTGTTCTCTGCTTGGATAAGCATGTCAGCAGTTATCAAATAAACAGTTAGAGAAGCAAAACTAGATGCATGAAATTGAAATTTGCTTTGCCATGAGCATATACAGAAATTAACTCAAGGTGGGTGAAGAAAAGTGTAGCTGGAGAAGATTAAGAAAATCACCTAAAAATACCCCTCAAAACAAAAAGATCTGTAATTGAAATTTTCACAAGACTGAGAGGCTAGTGTTTGCCTAATAGATTTTGGAGTGCAGAGAACCTTGTGTATCCTTATTCAGCGGCTGTGGAGCCTTTGGAGCTAACAGGGATGCTTCTTGATCAATATTTAATACTTCAGTAGGTAAAGAGTGAAAGCCTCATATGACACTGAGCAATGTGGTCAGAGCAGACACCATATCCTGATTCTGAATGTGCCTAATGTCACATTATATCCGAGTTATCATTGCCGTGATATCCAGTAAATTTGTTTTTTAGTGACAGGCCTATATAGCACACACAGAAACACTGAAGTAGAGAAGCCCTGGCCAAGTGTGCCAGCCTTTGGTAACTCTAGCTCAGGCCTTCTGCCCTGCCCTGATCTGACAGCCAGGCATGGCCAAACACAGTGCTGCAAAAAGCAGGGGCAGAGAGGGTGGAATGAAACTGGGGAATGCTTGGATTACTGTATCTCAAGGTCACACAACTTCTTTTAAACCACTGACATATTAAAGGTAGTTATCCAAGGCATCTCAAGAGAAGGGTAAGTAGATTGATTTATTTGATGTTTGTTATAAAAATATCAGCATATTCCTTACACTTTCTCTATCTGACCGCCTTTTTATTGTCATTGTTCCATACATGAAGTGTAAATCTCTTCTATTAAAGAGAACTCAAGAGAGGATTATTTAGCAGGAGAATCTTAAAACTTATCAGTCCAGTGACCTTTTGACATGATTACACAATACAGAACACAACTTGTATTGTGTGTGTGTTCTGTTGTGACAAATTGAGGTCTCCCCTGTCTCCCCCTCTCCAGGCTGAACAGACCAAGTGAGCTCAGCCACTCCTCACATGGCCTCCCCTCACAGCATTTTTTCATCTTCCTGGCTCTCCTCTAACAGTTTTATCTTTTTTATGTTGTGGCACCCAGAACTGCCCCCAGCACTGGAGGTGAGGCTGCCCCAGAGCAGGACAATCCCCACCCTTGCCCAGCTGGCCATGCTGTGCCTGATGCCCCCCAGGGCAGGGTTGGCCCTCCTGGCTGCCAGGGAACTGCTGGCTCATGCTCAACTTGTCACAGACCAGGACCCCCAGGTCCCTCTCTGCAGCACTGCTCTCCAGCATCTCATTCCCCAGTCTCCGCACACAGCCATGATTGCTCTGACCCAGGTGCACGATCTGGCTCTTGTCTTTGTGAAACTTCACGTGGTTGGTGACTGCCCAGCTCCCTAATTTGTCAAGGTGTTTCTTCAGGGCCTCTCAGCCTTCAAGGGAGTCAACAGCTCCTGCCATTTTAGTATCTAAAGGCTTCAGCTTCCTTGCTGAGATTGGAAATTCTTCAGAGCAACCCTACCCCAGCATTCATCCCTCCTTTCCATGAACCTTCTGTACATCACAGTGACTGTGCAGATTAGAGGGCACAGGTAAATCTAGGAATATGACACCAATTAAGATATTTTTGTATCGGTTCCATCAATGTTTTCCATATTTTGCAACCAAGGATTCCAAGGATATCCTCTTTGTGTGCATAACTGTAGCAGTGAGGTCAGTTATGACAGTGAGTGATGTCTGAATTGGGAGCAAGGGAGGTTTGTAGTTCCCCTGTGTGTGCTCCTAGGGACTTCCAATTAATGTTTTCAATTCTGGGATGAATTTTTCAATTTCATTCAAGAAACTATGTTTCTTCCAGAAATGAAGTAGAGCCTCTCTGAGGTTGCCTTTAGCTAGTGAGCTATGGAATGATCTAGAACCTGCATGCAGCAAGAGAAGCCTGGAGTGCACAAGGGCAGGGACTGGAAAAAACACTGGCATTCATTCTGTGGGATCATGGATGGAAGTCCAGCTTTAGCTTCAGCACCCCGGGAAAATTAGAATCTTTAGAGACAGGTAATTTTAGTTGTGTGGAGTCCTTCCATGTAATTATCCAATAGAGAAAATGTGAAAATCTATGCCAGCAGTTAGCCTGCTGAGAGTCAGCAGGGGAGAGTGTTTTACAGGCAAACACAGCAGCAGGCAGACAGGAAGGGCTCCGTGGAGAGGGAGAGCTGGATGACTTCACAAAAAATGTGTCCCAGCCTGGAAACAAGAAGTGTGCTCAGCTAGGGTCAGGAAAGAAGGTCAGAAAAATTAGAAGAATTCTCTAATTCTAATTCTCTGTTGCTGTTTCACTGCAGTGGTGTTCAGGAAAAGAGTAAGAATAGGAAACTAGTGGGAAGAAGTAGGAACAGAATCCACGTGGCCCAGAGTCTGGGCTTCAAATCAGGTTTTTGAAAGTCAGATTCTGCTCTGGTGCTTTCACCTGATCTAATACTTAGCTTTTTTGATTAGACAATATCAAAAGACAATAACAACAGCAACAAGAGCACCCAATAGAAAAGAAAAAGGTTTATTTTACATTTGGTAGGAAAATTCCCAAAGGGCAATAGCATGACATGGGCTCAGGTCTGACTGCCATTGTGTGACACATGAAAACTCTGTTACAGGGCTTGGAGCTAAGCTGAAGAAGCTCTGTTATTTTCACTTGCTCTCCTGTCCTGACAGTTGGGATTCACCTGCCTTTACTTTAGGGTCCAGCTGCATCAGGTCTGTTTGAAGCTGCTGTACAATGTCATGAAATTCTAAACAATGATGGTATGTGTGAGCCTAGAGTTCCAATAGATCTGCCTCTCTCTGAAATGGCTATGAGAGGCACCAGGAGATGAACCATGGCACCTAACATGACATGAGGCATCTCTACTTAGGTAGCTGAAGTTATTCACTGGGGATCTGTATCTGAAGCAATCATCCTGTCCTACTTTATAGTGAAGGTCTAATCAAACCAACTTTACTGACTAACTCGGCAGTCAATGAATTGCATTTGTACTCCACTGACTGCCCTAACTCAATTTCTATTGAGTAAAATATCAGTAAAATATCCATGATCTCCATTCAGATGTGCATGCCTGCACCATGGGCATTCAGAGTGAGTCAGGCAAATCACCTCTGCTCTCACTGCACGTGCTAGAGGATGGGGAGCCAGCCATGTGACTGTTGTTCACATGAAAAATTGAGATGTGAAGCCCCCAAAAAGTTATGTCCAGCTGATGGAAAACAATGGGGTATGCCAACATTTTTAAACAGTAGGGTTTTATCTTATTTTTTCTCCTCATTTGATTTGCTTATTTGATCTGGCAGCCTACACTGTAAGATGAAACTGTTCAAGAGTTGTCTCTTTAAGGATTTCAGTTCAAAGTATGTACAGCATGAAGTAGAAACAAAGGAAATAAAGAAATACATAACTTTTGTTGCTAAAAACAAAGCACAGAAAATTAGTCTAGAAGTCTTGTATTATGCCAGCAATCACATGGAAACAAATAGGAAATCTAATCTCACCATTGGGCAAACTGCTAATTTTCAAAAGATATATTCAAACTTCTCCCTCCCTTTGAAACACACATATAGTTATGCATCTCATTTATGAGACTTTTTAAGCTCTCTTATGCTCAAAAATGAAAATTTGAAAATCCATACCCTTGATCTCAAAGGTGAAGTTTGACAAAGTTTGATCAGTGATTACAGTGTATCTATGGCACAGATTATTAGTAATTTAAAGGAAGTAATGCTGAAATTCTTTGGGCCTCATTCTGTACTCACTTTTCTTTGACAAGATGTTGAGCATTGATTTTGATGGTCATTGAGGTGAAATCTGGTAGTCATCCATGACAGAGGGCTAGCACGTGTTTGTGATTGTTGATCTGAATCTCTGGTACAGTCTGAAAGTGTTAAGGAAAAAATATACAAGAATACAGTAATGGAGACTTTTCTTTACTAGAAAACCAAGGCCTAATTGTCACACCAACATTTTAGTCTCTTATTTGCTAAATAGAGTTGTGTAGGTCATTTGTACTTCTCTTTCATACCCCGGCACATTGAGAAGCACAAATTATGCCTGCAAGAGCTTTACTCTACAATTCTGCCCTCTTTTCTCATTCAGGTGTACCTGAAGTGATAATTGAAATCTGAAGTTCTAATATGCAGAGCTGTGAAATGTATGTCAGCCCACTGAGTCCTCTACTCACCAGCAGAGAACAGAAGGCAGCTTCCTGGATATTTGAAAGAATTATGCTACTAACAAGATTCTCAGTCTTACAGCAGAGGCTGTCATCTGTTCTCACCAAATACAGAATTAAAGTGTATATTTCAGGGTAGGGAGTAGGATGTTTAAGCTTGAGGCATGAGAAGAAATGTCTGTTGGTATTTAATTTCCATACCTTTTGCCTGGTTAATCAGATAAGTGGTTTGTTGCAGATTTCTCTGGACACACACCTCATTAAGCAGAGAGAGAACCTCCATTGAGAAAGGGCAGGATCACAGGTTAAAATTAGTTTAATGTGGTTTCTTACATGTACTGGTGGTATCTGCAGTTATTTCAGGTGCATGCCAATGCCACGTACTTTTATTTACCCATCAGACAAGCACAAGGGCCTCCATCGAGCAAAATGCTGGGTGGGATGCACAAAGGTCAAATGACCAAAAACCCACCTGAAATATAGCTTTGAATCCAGTTCAATGGTAAAGCCTCCAGAAAGGGATTGTATGGAAAAGGAAATTTTTTTATTGGCTATGTTTTATTCCCTTTAAATAATGTTTGCATCGTCCTCTCTTTTTGTTTTGCTGTGCTGGCAGGATTACTCCCTTTCATCCTTTTCTCAGCAGCACAGAGATGTTTCCCTCAACTCTGCATGTGTGTGGGAGGCCAGTTCTGAGTGGGTGCCCAAAGAGCTCCAGCCTTGCTGGAGTATAGTACTGACCCATAGCACTGCTTCTCCAGTAGTGGAGACAGCCTGCTGGGCACAGGGACAGGGACACTGGGACCAGAGCTGCCTGCTTGGTGGGAAGGGCTGGGGGCATGGGGCTTCTGCATGTTTACACCATTTTTACTGGGAGGAGAGCAGCACTAGGATGTGTCTGAAAAGGAAAGCCTGGAATATCTGCAGAGACAGAAAATATGAGGCAGAGGAAGATCAGACTTCAAAATCCATAATTGAGTGAAGACTGGTCAGTCCTAATCAGGAACTGATTGTTATGGGGAAGGATGGTTGTTAGAGAAAGTTTCCTTTGAAAAATATTTTCCAACTTGCATTTGTTTGCATTTAGTTTTGAACCAGATTGTACTTGCAGAACAGAGTACATGTTTAAACTCTGCTGAAAGCCTGCAGCCAACAAAGGAGATAAAGGCCTTCTGTTCCTCGTGTTACACAATAATAGGGAAAGAATTAATAATGCTGCACTGAATAAAAACCCTCTATTTAGATAGCTTTATGCAACAATAACAGGAGCCTGCCAATGAGCTCAGTGTACTCTCTATTTACTATATATACTATGTGCAAATTATACAGACATGCTTGAGCCTCTGGAATTGCAAAATTCCTAGCTAATTAATCAGAGCTTGACAACAAAGCAGAGTCCACTTCACCTCACATCCAGTGTCAGAGAGGAAAGATAATTTTATCATTCATGACAAAATTATTAGCCTGTGCTAGAAGACAGATGATTTTGACTCCTAACTTTGTTCATTCAGTTCTGCTTCAATTCTTCTGGGAATAGTATTTCAGATAGACCAAGCTGTCAATGTTAATAATTAAATTTTGAAATTGGGGTTTTGGGGGGTGGAGGGTGAAGCATGTGTTCCTTTTAAATAGGTGAATGCTTATTAGCTCAATCCAGAGTTACTTTTTGAACATTATCTTTCTGTAATATAAATAATTATATGTCATGTCTAACGCAAGAAATGGATGACTTACTTACAGCTAGTGCAGAGGCAACATCCTCTATAAAAAAGAAAGTGTCAGCTTGTCTTCAGAGTTTCTTCTGTGAGGTTTAGAATTTTTTTTTTTTTTAATTTCTTGCAGTTTAAATTATTTTTAAGATCTGTGAGATACAGTCCCCGTGTTGTGATTTTCTTAGTTTTTCCTGGGACTGGGTGAGTTTCTCTCTTTATATGCCAGGTGGAACAGCAGGAACATTTTCAGTAAGAAGTTATCAGCCAGCAGCTACACTAAAAACAAATAGTTGGTTAGTTGTGTGTGATGATCCTAGACTGGCAGGCTGAAAAGTGAAACTGTGCATAAAGCTAAAGCTAGGAAATCAATCATTCAAACTCCATGAAGCATATTTATTAAATTGTGGAAATTCTGAAACAAACTGCAATCTTCTTTGAGAGCAATAGTTTGAAGTATCCTCTCCTTCATAAAATTTTGCCATGTTGGCCTTTCTAGAGATCTCACAATAATGTTATCCTGAGCTTTAGTTTTAGGCTGCTTTGTTCAGTCACTCTGGTCCAAATTAACCACAGAAATGTGAGGCATGAGCATTGTTGCATGTGGTAAGCATCGTAACAATAGTCAACATTTGCCCATACAAGAGATTTTAAAGTTGTTTTCTGTTTCATGAAACACCTCAAAAGCTTCCCGATGCTACAATCATTCCTGTGAAAACTTGTAATGAGTTAATCACATATAGTACTTGGATAACCCGAGTTTTTGATGGATGTTCACAATCTTTAAAGCATATAACTTATATTTTGGGTTTCTCTCTCTGTCTCCCAGAGGTGGTCCTAGGCAGACCTAGGCTACCAGGTACGTCTGTAAATGAAGAATGATACGAAAAGACTTGGGAAGTATTTTGAGAGATGACACATTTTGAAAGTTGGGTTGAGGTTTTCTGTAAATTATATGACCTACATAGAATAAGTGATAAAGGCAGAAAGAAAGCTTTACTGGCACAACCTTTATATAACTCTCATGTGTTACTCATTTCTATATATCTTTAATGGAAAATGGAATATGAACTGGATTTTATTGCTGTTTTGAAAATGCAGCATATGGAATTTTTTCAGCCCTATATTCTCTGAAATGCATGATCAAATTCTCTTTTAGATTTCCTTTCTAAAGATCCTTTCAAAAAAGGCTCAGTGGTGGAAAACATATTTCAAAAAATGTTTTTGTAAAGGGAAAATTTTAAAGGGGTTGGAGTCTTTGTGCATGTCAACTTATCCTGTTGTTCATATTGTAGAATTTTCATGTAAAATAATGATAAGGAAAATATACTCCATTTCTCAGCATTTTTTTTTCTGAAAGAACAGATTGCTATTCTCCTGTCTGCACAGAATTTGCAGCAGCTGTATCAGAAATTTAGCACAGGAAAAAAAAAGGTCATTTACATTGCAGATCTAAAAGCAGAGAGTACTGCTCAGGTGTTTGGCTGGAGATGATCAATATAAAAAAGAAAGAGTTTCAGGTTATGTAACATTAGACGATGGGGTCACACATTAGAAACTGTTCTAAAAATAAAAAAGTTTATAAAGGAGAAAGAAAAGAATGAGATGTTCTTTCCTGGGCCCTAAGTTTTGCAAGCTAATGGTACTGTTTTTCTTAGTCCAACCTCACAAAATTTTCTAAAATATAATATTTTGATGCTTTAGCTAAAAGCTAAAATGTGATTTTCTAGAGGATGTCCTTTCAGACAATGACAATCTTGCAAATTTCTCTACAAGAATATAAAATACTATGTTTAACCTGTATGTGGTCATACAGTTTCCTTGGGGTCTCATATATTTCTAAAAGACCCTCAGCTGAAAGTAATAGCAGCTGCTAAAGAAATTTTTTTTTTTGCTTGCACAAAAAAACAAAACAAACAAACAAAAAAGTGATCAGGGAGTCTTGCTCATCTTCTCTATTTTCAAGGTTCTTTTGCCCTGAGAAATTTGAGAAAGGGGAAAAGTACTAGGTTGGGAGACAAAAATATGATGAAACTGTTTTTACAGTAAACAGTTTTAGATTTTCCATGGAAAATATCACTCTTTTCCTTTAGAGGAAAAAAATAATCCTTGATAGAAGAGCATAGAAAATTTGAAATATTTTGTGGCTACAAAACCTCAGGGTAAAGGTTTGGTTATCCCCATCTGCATTCCTTGACAGCTTCGCCAGCTCTGAGGCTCTGAGGCTGTGAGGAACTGTCTTCCCTCACAGTGCTTCATGGAAAGTGCAGTCCTGTTTGGAGGTCCAGACTTCAGAAGAAAATGGGACTGACTCATTTCCCTGTAATGGCCTTGAGTAGCCATGAAAAAAACCCTTAAAAATTAATGTGTATCATTTGGTTTCATTTCTAACCAACACGTTTTTTTACTTTTAGCTAGAAGAAAAGTTGCATGGATAAAGTTCTATTTTTTTCATTCTTGGTCATGTCTCAGGTTCTTCTTATTTGGGTGTTCCTGTGCCATTTTGGGGTTTGAATGTCCAGGGGTTTTTATTTCTTTAGTTTATTGGTGACCACTGGCATGGATCCTGCTCACCTCACCTAGAAGCTCTCATCTGTATTAGAATTCAGTCCTTACACTAGTGTCCATGAAGAAAAGGAAAAGCCCAGCTGGGCAGTGATTTGAAAAACTGACAAAACACTGAAGCAATTATTTCAGACACCCCTCAGATCACAAAAGGCAATGGAATTTCTGGAGGTAGTAGTAGCCATCTAACTAATTAATTTAAGCAAAAAAAAAAGCTCACTGTCAAGGTCAGACTAGGAACACAGTGAGGCAGGGAATATTTTATTACAAGGAACCTCTCAGTGTTTTGATTATGTTATTAGTTCCATGTAAGTGTATTAACTGAAAAGGCACGATTAGCTGAATAAATTTCAGGAGGGATGTGAAAGCTGCTGTCAGCAGTTAGAATGCAGACAGCAATTTTTGTTTAGCAAGGCAAGAAAGCAAAATTTAAGGTGGAACCTCCCAGAAAAGACACAAAAAAAAAAAAAAAAAAAAAAGGAAAAGGAACATTTATGTAATTTCTGCTTGTCCAGACAGAGGCAAAGCCTCTTTGATCAAATGACAAGAAAAAGGACAGATAACATAGTCTTTTGAAGGTCAAGTCAACCTTTGAAAATTATTCTGGAGAACACAGTTCTAAAAAAATATTTTGGTAGCACAGTTGTGAGCCTCTGTCTGAAAAATTTTTGTACACTGACAACTGACGTTCATTCAAGAGAAAAATATCAGAAAAAAAAAATCCAACAAAACCATACAACATTTATTTTGATACTTTAACAATAAAGAAAGTTGACTCTGCTTCAGGGTATATTTGAGGACTTGAAAGGTAAGACTGAAATTTCATTAGATCACCATTATATTCTTTTGAACACTTTAAAGACAAACACTTCAACCATGCTGCTATGAACCAAGATATTCCTCCTTTCTGTTTCCCTCTGCCTCTCCTTGTACCTCTGGGTATTCATCTGCCCTTTATGCTACTCTTAGTATTTGAGCTAATCTTCTGATCTTTACTGTTGGCACTGCAGAAAGAAGAATTTGAGAACGTTAAGAATTAGAGAAACTGCATCTGTCGGGATGCCAAATGGCAATTACTGGGCATGATACTGGAAAAAAGATTTTTTTCAGTGATGCAGAGGAAGAAAAGCTGAACCCATGTAGGAATCCCACATATGCATAACCAATGTGTTTGTGCTCTTCTTGGGTGAGAAAGGTCTCCTGCTTTGAACAAGGCCTTGGTGTTGTCTTTGAATTCCTATTTGCAAGGAGTCAGGACTGCTCATCCTTGGTGCTGCTGGCAGAGGCCATGCTCCCACCCACGCCTGTGCTGCAGAGATTGCAGAAGAGAAAGCAAGGCAGAATGAGGGGGACATGTTAAGAAAATACTGAAAATACTCTCTCTGAACATAGGAGAGTTCTCCAAGAGAAGGAGGCAAGTGCTCAAGACCAGAAGCCTGGAGGGAAAACTGGTGTCCATCAGTCCACCTCTGGGCCATCAGAGGTGACAGCAGTTCAGTCCCTCCAGCACAGGGGGCTGTTTCCAGCTGAGATGTGAGCAAATGTAGCCCCAGATTCCTTCTGTTACCCTGAACATGGTGTAAGATTTTTCTGCACAAGGTTTGGCTCCTGCTTTCTTGAGATGAGACAACATATCAGGAGGGATTCTTTGTCTCCTTTCAGTTTAATGTGAGGTGCTATAAGTGGATCAGACACTTCAGACACTCTTTTACAATAGCACAAATCACAAGTGTCTGCCCCTCCAATCCTCTCTTTCCTTCCTGGTCCTTCTGGATGAGTTGGCTTTTTCTTTTCAATGCAAAAAGGATGAAATCTGGGCTACCTGTTTCAGTCCTCTATTTTTGTCCCATTTTGACTTGGATTTTCATTTCACTTGTGCTGTTTTCAGAAAAAAAAATACAGGTAACTTATTTCTTTTACCAATTTTATGGATATATACTTGTTAGAAATCATTAATTTGAACTTTTTTTATTCAATATATGGGACAAACACCCAGAAAGGAAGAAATTTTTTGTTTTACTTTGAAATTGATTGCCTTTGTCCACAAAAAGGTTTTTTGAGAGATAATTGTTCCAAGTTGGTTTTGTATCCATCAGATATATAGCTTAGCCATTTAACCTGTTGGAAGCCTATGAAAGTCTGGGACTACAGCACAGAGGTGAATGAAAAGCAAAGCTTTAGGAATGGAAAAACATGCACCAATCATACTACTGAATTAATGCCCAAATAAAGAGTGTGTGCCTATACTGTTTCTTAAAAAAGTTTTTAAAATAACTCACATTCTTTGGCCTCTGGGAAGGCAAACAAAAAAGAATTATCTTCCTATCAGCCTGTGAATTATTGGAATGGAAGGCATCAGTTGTAGCCAAACTGAAGTCATGGGTTTACCAATAAGAGATGGTTCTGAAAGCTCTCACAGTTTGAGGAAATCCTGTTTAAATAATTGTCATCACTACCACAAGTCCCTTTTTACAGAACTTAGTAAACACTTTGCTAATTTACCGACCTAACTAGACACTTTGCTACAGCACAGGAAATTCTTTATAGTTTGTGCATTTATTGAGACTTCTATGGTGTACATAGATTGAAATAAAAGCACACCAGTCACTGCTATGAATAGAGCACATCAAACTCAGTATGAATTAAATTTATTATAAACTTTGCTTTTGTATAGAAAAACAAACTACCAAAATCCCCAGAGTGAAATTATTTAGTTCCCCTTCCTCAGCCAGGGATCCTTTCTGCAGATTATTTTAAGGTTAGTTATTAAACTCTAAGCAAACACTTTGCTGATATTTTTGGGTGATGGGAGAGCAGGCTGCAAGGAGCCACAGCTGTGAGCAAAGATTACCAAAACTGTGTTTCAAGCTTACCAAGACAACCAGCAGCTGGCACATCTAATGTCCTCCTTTAACTCTGTTGGAAGTGAGAATGAGACTTTGACAGGTTCAGAACAGCCCATCATTGCATAAGAGGAGGAAGGCAAGGTGCTGCTCCAGAGCACTACTCCAAGGTCAAGACAGGAGATAGAAATAGCCAACTCTACAGTGAAACACTTTAGGTCCATACTAATAGCCTAAATTCTATCAATTACTCCCTAAAATGTTTTGTTAGTTCACTGGTTATAAGGCAAGGTCAGATGTCTAGAATCTGACTGTCTTGGTTAGATTCTCCCTCCACATGCTTCAGGAATGTTCTCTTTGCTGTTGATCAGAGTAATCTAGCACACAAAAGCATAGATGAATGTGCTCACAGCAGAATTGCTTCTTGTCATTTTATAGATTCTGTGAGATCCTAGTCCCTTTGGAAGGCAATTAGTTGCAGTATTGGTATAATTTGTTTTAAGCTTAGTGAGGAAGCTCCTATAATATTGGTTTTTTTATCATTTTGTTTGTAATTTTTATCATGATTAGGAGCAGTCTGGGGCCTTGTTGACATGGAAGGAAATCTAAATCTCCAAATATGGGAAGTAGCAGGCTAGAAGATGGGTTGAGGTGGATGCTGATGGGATCTCAGCTCAATGTTCAGCCAGTTCTTATTTTGCAATGATAGTTTGGGAATCTATTGTCATTGTCCACTTATCAAATGCTTCTCTTGCTGTCTCTTCCTCTCAGGCCTTGGAGAGGTGTGTATCCCAGACACCTCAGGTTTTGAAATGAGGTTTGTGAGCAATGGCAGTCACTCCTGCACTACAGAGTATGCCAATGAATTCAGAAATGCCATACTGGTTTACATAAGCTCTAACACAGCCACAATGTCAGTAGCATGCTATTAAACCATGAAATAAAGATCATTTTGTCTGCCTAATCAAATTCTGACAAGTTCAGGAAACTGTTGCTTTTCAGAGCTGATATTGTGTCCGGGACATTTAGGGTGGGTTTCTTTTGGCAGGTAACATGGTAGGAGCCTCTCAGAAAATACTCCATGCAAAAAGTGAGCATATGAATGAAGTAAATGGTATGACCAAGTGGCTTTCCTATAGTTTTCTTGCTCATGGCTTTTCTGGTTCAGCTGCCAGTGCAGAAGTTATTGATATTTTTTGTGCATTACCATTCCTGCACAGACCATTTGCTCTAATTTTGCAAGATTCTGTAGTAGTTAATCTAACAGTTTATACTTTGGCAAAATTCCCATTAAGATGCATGTGCATGGTAAATGATTAAAGGATTGGGCATGCATATTGAGAAAGCTGATGACTTGCTGCTTTTGGTAATGACTCTTGCTGTTCTTTTATCCTCAGCCACGTGGCATTAGATGATGCCTTTACAAAACAGTTTTGTCTTTGTCAAGCAGGCGATAATCTGGAACCCCTTTTTTAACAATCTGTTCTTTGCAGAAGCCTTGTGAGGTGCCCTGGTGTCCTTGTTCTGACTCTCCATACAATGCTCTGAAGTCCTCAAACATCTTTAGAGTTTAAAGAGAAGCTCATGGGGCTACATGGTGTACATTTGTCTGCTGGATACAGCCCTTTTTTTGAGCTGTTCTTTCTCCTTGTGCCTCTAATGTTTCTGTTTGCTCTTCTGCCATGTGAGAAGAGAGATTCCTACAGGGTTATGAACTGCAAGAATATTTAGTCCATTCACATACTTACTATACCTCAGATTTACAGGACATTTCTTCTGGGAATAATTAGATCCTCTGTACATTGGAGAAGCTGTTTGCAGATTGTGGTAATCAGAACTAGATCAATTCAATTAATGCTCAAAGAAAATTGCTAGTATTTCTTCTGTATTTTTTTCTGGCCATTTGTAAGGCAGAAAATAACTTCCCACTGCTATAATACATGGCTGTATTAATGTGGATGAGAGAAACTGATTTTTTCCTATTGCCTATTTTCCCATCTAATGCCAGCACTTTTAAGAACTGATAGCAGCAGCTGCCAGAAGCAGCCATTTGTAGTACACAATATTGAGTTTTATCAAGCCTGAATAACCAGAAGCTATGCTGTGCAGCAAGATTATTTTTCTCTTGAAAGAGCATATCAACAATGATACAAAGCCCATACCAACATTATGGCAGGTAGGAGGCCTGTCAGATGGATTACAGAAAATGGTATAGCACTGGTCCAGTTGAGAAATATAAACTTTATGACTTGGTCCTTGGGCTGCATAGCTGTGTCCAAGGTTTGAACCACTGGAACAGCCTGGGTGTTAGCAGTACGGAAAATCCAACTCATGACTGTCTGAAATCCCAAAGTAAGGTTTGGAATGAAACCTGTTATTTGTGTAAGGATATATATCTTGGCAGCATTAGCAGGACATTACCACAAATTACTTACTTTCAAGTTCATTTCTACTATGTAGCAAAAAAAAGTTTTAGGTCAGAGATCACACGGAATGTTCTCCAGGAAAAGAAAATCAAATTTCTTTTTTAAAATTCACACCCATTAAATATTCACAGAGATATCTTCTAGAAGATGATATAAAATCCTTTGCTAGGAAACTTTTATTAGTTTGGAAAACTTGTAACAGTTTAGTGCTGGATCCCACATCTGTAAGCAGCACAGACTGTACTGGCAGTGTGGGAAGACCGTGCTGTGGAAAGCAGCAGCCTGGAAAGAGTCAGCTGAATAAGGAGCAGCCAGCTATGGCTGAGGGAGTTAACATGCACAGAGAAAGTATGACTGAGAGGAGTACAGGTCTGGTACTGCTACTCTGTATTATTGAGGAATGGGAGCACAGGTCCATTTTGTGGCCGAGAACTGCAAGAAGATGCTCCGAGTTAAGGGCTCCCTGAATGACCTACAGTGTGATTCCAGTGAGGCTCTTTTTACAGTCAGAGTCATAATGAACTCACCCAATTTAGCCAAACTGAGAGAAATTTTAAGAGCAACTTGGTAACAGAATTTAAGTGTTTCTGTTGGAGTAAAGTCACGTCAGTTCAGTGTGAGATTATTTAATCCATTCTTAGCAATAAAGATAAGAGAATATTGGAAATCAAAGGTACAACACAAGAGTACCTTTGGAAAATCTTGAGATACTGTAGGACTGGGTGAAAAAAGGCCTTTTCTGGCCTCACAACATGTGACTATAGTCTTCTCCTCACCTCCACTCATCATTTCAATTAACAGATGTGTTGTTGATCTTGATGGAAAAAAATTATTTGGATTAATTTTTCCAGATCCAGTACCACTGAGTTGAAATGGAGTCATCATTAAATTTAGACACTGCTATTTTCTGCTTTTCAGATACTTCCATCTTTCAGAGGCTTCCATCATTTTTTCATTAAATTCTTGCCTACATTAAGGTACTTGGGAATAAAATCTCCATGTGGTATATTCCCTGCTGAATAAAAATGTTTGCACATTGGGTAACTTATGAATAATAAACTTAATTAGCAGATATATCTGGAAAATGCTTTACTTCAGTTTCATATTGTGGTGTTATCTCTAAATATTGGTGTATTTTAGGCACATATTCATATGTTCTGAAGGATTCTTCTTTCAGTGATGAACAGCCATTATTTAAAAGTACAGTGCAGCCCAGCTCTGGTCCTCCCTGGCATTTTCAATCTATGCCAGGTCCCACAGTGCCAGTGAGAATATTAGGGTCAAACTGAAAGAGTGCCCCATGGGTCTGGTTCTGACCTGCTAATTGAGACAGTGCCCAGCAATGCCTTTATAAAGCTGGTGAGAAGTGGCTAAACACTGAGCTACAGCAGAGCTTTGATTTATAGAAATCCAAAGATAAATCAGAAGATAAGAAGTTAATTCAAATACTTTTCTTATAGCTGTCCAATTGTACAGTGTTTTTCACAAGCAGTTTGGTCCAAAATATCTTTGAGTGGTCATCAGAAAGTTTTAAAGGATATGTCTGGGGTTTTTTCTAGCTTGGTTTGGTTTTTATATGCTGGTAAATTTTAAATCTTTTAAAATAATTGTATTTGCAAACAAGAATATTAAAATTTGTTCTTAATAAAGTAGAACATAAAGTATGGCAAATTTAAGAAAAAAAATCAAAATTTCAGAAATTTCAAAACTTCAGTGATAGTCCTAAGTGTCATCAATACTGAAAAAATGTCAAGTCAAGGCTCTCCTCTTTATTTTCAAGAGACTAAATACTTCCTGTTCTGTTTGTCTTATGAATTACTATGCCATCCATCTACCTCAGCATCTTGTTGTAACCGGCTTAATCACTTAAAGATGAACAGGGAAGGTGTTTTGGTTCTGATGGCATTACACAAACAAATTATCAGGAGCGTGTGATGTTCACAAAAACAGGATGTCCCAACAAGCTTTCCTATGAAAAGCTAATACAGCCCCTTTCATCTCAGAGCAGAATGCCTTCCTCATTAATCTGCCTTCTCTTCATCTTAATCATACTTAGCAGTCACATAATGCTTTGCATCCCCCAAGCACTGTACCTAAATTGAGAATCCTTTTTAGTAGACCTGCTAAGGGAGTGCTATAAAAATCATAATTGCAGGTGTCTGTAAGTTAAAAAAAAATTAAAAAGATGGAGAGGGGGAAAAAATGGTGGGAAAAGAGAAATAGAAAAACTAGAGACTTAAAATGGTGCTCACAGCACTTTTTTGTCTTTAACAGTAAGATATCATGTTGATAAATGCCTTGGTACCTCTGAATAAAAGTAGATCATCAGTATATGGTAATTTTGTCTGAATATTGAATCTGAAAGAGCAACAGGACAATAGTTTTTATGTAGCCATTTCTCTTATACTTGTCTGGGTCATTTTGTGACTTTTGCTAAGTCTGTATTATTAAGTAATGTGGACAAGTAAGATCTGTAGAAGTAATGTTGATGTTTAGGGCCTGACATCTGTGATATACACATTTCAGTGGGTTTATATTGGGACTAAACTGATCCCATGACCTGAGTGTCCTTTACAGCTGCAGTGCATTAAGTACACTCCCAGGAGCACATCTGCCTTTAGCTCCATCCAGAAGGAATCCAGGTCATTCGCTCCAAGACAATTTTGTGGTGCAAATCAAAGCACTACAAAAAGAGACAATAGGCAATTTGTTTCAAAATCTCACTCTTCCTTTAAATTGAAACACCAAAATAGGCACCCCTCTGGGACTTGGATGGAATGTACTGTTTCTAACTCAACAGAAGATCCTGTACTGGCACACACTGAGGAGCTCATAGATCATTTTGATGCACTGAATGGCTTGTTTTTAGCAGCAAGGAATATTCTTATTTCATTATGGCTTGCAAGTACACGCTAGAAATGGAGGTGGGAGAGCTGGAATGAAAGACATTGATTTAATAACACACCAAAGGATTTACAGTTCCTAGAGCTCACATTATTTAGTTCTTTGCTGAATCTGAGCCCATGGACAGTTCAGAGTTTTAAAGGCTGGGGCATCTACAATGATGCTTTTCTGTGGTAGTCCTCACCTATCTATCCCTACTGTGAATTTGGCCATATGTTGAGATATGGATACCAAGGGGGAGCCTGTAGGGCTGCCTGCAGTGGTGTTAAGCCTTCTCCAGAGTCAGGCAGAGGCACCCCCTGCAGTAGATGGCTGTGCAACCATCTGCCCCCAGCATGAGCTCACCAATCCTAGTTTAAGTGAGAGAGATCAGATTTGCAACTAATGCACAGCTGACACCTATTCCAGAGTGCTAACAAGAGCAGTTCTGCCTTTGGGTACAAGCCAGGCTCAAATGGTGTGTTGAAGGCCCTCCCTAGCAAGAGTGACCAGGGGTAGTAGAGTCTGTAAACACACATTCAGACAAGAGTTATCAGTCAGTGACTGGCACATCATGGGGATTGCCCAAACATAGCCAGAGATGTGCATATGACTGACAGCCAGCTGAAAGAATATATAATTACTGACAATAAATATAGAGAATCACCAACCTCACAGAAGAGTATTTTAATGTTATTATATTATAAACTTGTCTTGAGTTATATGAGACTGAAACTCAAAAACTGCTCCTAGGGAGGAAACATCTTTCTTATAGTTTTGTTAAAAGCTGGGAAACAACCAGAGGCAGGAGGCTTCTATCCTTCCCAATTTTTTTTTATTTGTTTACAGTTTATAAACCTGTAACTTTGCATGGCCTCATCTATGCAAATGTTCAAGCCCTTTTGCAGTCATGCTGAGCTTCTGGCTGTGTTACTGCCTCATGAGTAGGTGTTCTAGAACCCAAGCAGGAAAAACACACTTCCTTCTACTGGTTTTACATCTTCTGCCTTTCCCCAGATGTCCCCCTGTTACAGGGAATTAATGACGGAAGTACAGAGCAGCATTCAATTTACCACCTCAATGCTTCTCATTAGTTTGTGTGTCTCTATTTTGTACCTTCTTATTTATCTTCTCTTTATCTTTCAGTAAAATAAAATGTCACTTTTTTGTTGTGGTTGTTGTTTTTGTTTTCTTTTTTTTTTTTTTTTTTTGTTCCTGAAAGCCATTTTCTCTGGAACCACCTTTTTGCTGTTGTACTGCTTTTGCTGGAGGAAAACCAGAACTCAGCACACAACCTCAGATGAGGGACTTGCCTCCACAGAATCTATCATTCTTACAAGCTGTCATCACATAACCCCACAGAAGTTCCTAATCTTTGCATAGGTCTCCTGACACAAGAAACCTTTGTGTTCCTCTCAGACTGCTCTTGTTGGTGTTTTTATGTCTTCTTCCCTGCACACAGCCCAAGCCCTGTGTTTGTCTTACTCCATCACACTCACTTCATCTTCTCCCTTGTTTCTTTGCTGCTTTATTGACCTCCTTGGCACTCTCTGACCATTTGCCCATGTGTTTTATCAGAGGGCATGAACTGCCAGAGATTTTAGCTTGCTTTCTCCCTACCACATATCCTGTTACCTTCATCAGCTGTTAGTCATAGAATCACTTCAATGGTTTTAGTCCCAGTTTGCATATCCAATATTTATTCTTCCTCCCTCTGACCAACTTCCTCTCCTGTAATGCCTAAAAGTAGTTTTTTTTCTCCCCAAATCTCTGTTTCTATTTACACTTGAATATCCTCCCACTTTCTACATTCTTCCCCACCTTGCTTTTGCTTTTTTGTATTCTCAAAACCAGCTTCACCATCTGCAGAACTCTGGTGCCTGAGAGACATTCACAGAAAGGACAATATACCTGTCAAACTCAGTGCCAGTTTCCTTCTGGTAGGCACGTGCTCATCTGATCTCTGGTGACAGCACTGACATCCTTGTGCCCTGTGCTGGTGGGACAAATGGACAACTGTGCTGGGTGGGGAAGTGAAGAATGGCTCAGACAACATCAGGAGCTCAAACAGATTCAAGAATGTGTCTTTTAGTGTGTGTGAAAAACAAATTTGAAAAACTTCTTTTTGGTTAAATTTTCACTGGGATGTAATCTCTTGCCCCAGAGAATGGCTTAACTGTGGCTCAAAGAAAACACCACCATGATCTTTTAACATGGATCACATATTATCATGTATTATTTTTCCCAGCTTTAGCCTTAATGCAGGTTGAACTGTTTATCAAAAAGAGAAAATTCAAGATCCATTATTAATAGAGAAAAAAGGACTTAACAATGAAAGATATCAACCAGGCTGGATAGAGGAAAATATAAAGCACAGCCTGTAAATGTAAAGCTTTAATTTAGAATTTGAACTGAAAAAAAATTACAAATCCAAGTAAAATACTTCATTGAATGCAATTACTCAAATTCAATGAAATTATTCATCTAGTCTCCATGAAGCTCTTTAACATCACTTGAATTAAACTGAGAGATTTAAGGACTGCCTTTTGATACTTGTTTGTTAAAATCAATAAGTTCCTGAGGCAAGTTTAGGTTCTGAAGGAGCTGAATCTTCCAGTGGAAAAATATTCTATTAAAACCAGAAGAAAATGACAACCAGCTCATCTAGTCTTCATTTTTTTCTCATGATAAAATCTGGCAATAAACCCAGGTCCTTGTTCCAAACTTTGCACTACTGTCCAAGTTGATAATAAGCCTTTGTGCAAGGGTAGGCTGTTTAAAAAGCTTCAGTTTTTACACAGCAATCAATGTAGATAGTTCCCCTGTGGTTATATCATTAATATATTTGAGGAACAGAAAACTTATGTATGCAGAAATGGGTTATGAGAAGCAACAATCTGTCTTCAGTGCAGTCCTGTTCCTCAGAGACAGTGTACTTCTGCTGTAACATAAAAGGTTGATTTTTTTTAGGTGAAAAAATGAATAATAAAATTCTGTGTTGTAAGAAGCACCTTGTCTTCTCAGGATTGCTTGGTGCATTCCATATGCAATGCTCCAGTAATGTTTTATATTCAGGACTCACTTTGCTCTGCACAGAAAGTTTCAGTAAATATCCATTGGGTGTTTTTAAGTAGGAGGTTGGAAAGGAGGCTGCTCAAGTTGAATTTTGATATCAATTTCACCTTATTTCAGATATCTATACTTTAGAGGTTTGTATGTGAGATAGTTCTCCTAGGAAAAATTTATAATGAATGCTTGTACTACTTTAGTAGTCTGCTGCAGACATGCCTCTTTCTTTCTTTAGTACTTTGAATGTTCAGTGACTGCAAGCTCAGATAAAGACATTTGTATGTAGTCAGATGAAAGCTTCCTGGCTACTCTTCATATTTTGATGCTCTAGTGTCCCATAATTTCATATACAAACTTGAAAATTGTTTCGGAGGTCTCTAGCCTCCAAATCAGATGTGCCATTTGTAATTTTCAATAACCTGCCCAGTTACAAATCTTTTGGGAAAAAATACAATTTACACATGCTGATACTTGCTGCAGCTTCACAATTAAGTCTTCTGAGAAGTCCTCTCTGTGTGCAGTCCTATAGAGCTGGAGTCCCAGCCTGCTGATGCCCTCAGTTATCCCAGGTCCCCAAGTGGGCAAGGCTGCAGCATCAGCACAGCAGTCCTGCTGGCCCCTGGCAGCACAGGTGTGACACACCTCCTGCATGCCTTTGCTCCCCATCAGATTGTTTTCCAAGGAGTGAAGGCTTTTCCTGCCCTGTTCCTTTTGAGAAATGAAGGTCAATGGCATAGAAATAAGAACATGACATCATTAACTTGTATCAATAAACATATTGCCCTTAGACTTATGATCACAGTCTAGTTTTCCTATTTCATTAGTTCTCTTGTGTGTGTATATTTACTATTGTTATCATGTGGATTATTGCAGCATAGTACACTAATTCTTTAAAGCACAGAATTAATATATAATGTTCCTAGTAATTTTTTACTGACAAGAAAAATTTATAAAAAGTTGAGCAAAGATGATGGCGTTTGTCCCACAGAGATTTATGGAGATGGATCTTTGCCATTGGATCTTCCATAACTTTTTAGAAACATTCTTTCTTTCTTTTTTTCATAATCTTAAAAAGTCATCTCATTGAAGATGGAGAACTGCAGATGTGGAGAGAACCACAAAAGGTGCTGCATCTGTCAGGCTTGTGCCTTGCGCCAAGGTTGCTGTGAAAGGTGCTGCTGAATCTGTCAAAAAGCATAGTGCCTGCAGGCTGGGCTGCAGTCCTGGCACTTCTCTGTATATTGGTGTTCTCCTTGGAGAACCTGGGCCTGTGTGGACCTCTGAAAGCACAGCAGGCTGCTCCTCTGCAGCCCTTCCTGCTAACATGGAACAAGAGGTTCTATGGAACCGCTACGGTTACATTTGCCATATTTTTCTGCTGGGATAATGTTCAGAATTTGTTTCTTTTTTTCCTTTTTCCTGTAAACTCTTTGTTCATGTGGGAAGAAACAATCAAACAACCCAAGATGCAAAAAGGATTGTAACAAGAAAGAAACCCCTGAGGTGACCAGAGCCTGACAAAGGCAGCAGGCTGATGAAAGGCTCAAGGACTCTGCTTTGCATTCTGCTCTCATCCCGAGAATCCTAGGGAGACTAGCAGTAAAGGAGCCTGGGAAGATGCACCCTGTTTGTGAATGAAGAGCAGCTCTTTCCTTTTACAGCCACTTCAGTTCGTTTCCCTATGTAAGCACAAAAATAACCATTTTGGAGCTTTGGTGTGGGAGGGCCAGCAAAAAAAGCTCCCAGAATTATCTCAGGGAAAGAAAGCCAGGTGCCCATCTTTGCATTATATCCAAATGAGATGCAGCTGTTTAAATGTAAATGTTAAACAAGAGAGAAGAATGCCTTAATTAGCCCTCAAAAGGAGACAGGAAAGCTGTAAGAATGCACCTGACACTAAGCAGTATGAGATAAACTCATTCCAGCTGTCACTGAACTGACTGTTTGAAGGCAGAGCAATGCTATTTTGTGCAAACAATGTAAAATGTTTAGGGAACTGCAATTAGCATCAACATGCATAGTGTAAGTGAATGCAGCCTGCTGGTGTTTACTTGGCTTTGAATTGCTAGGGTTTGGAGTAAAAAAAATAAAATTTTTTATGCATTACACACTGGAGATTTTATTCCAGGCTTTTATGCATTACTGAGAAAAAGACACTCTCCTTTTCACAGGAGAGTGAAAAGAAGGGAAGCCATCAATCTGACTTTAAAAGAAGATATGATACTCAAAGGTCATTCTGAGTTTTCTCCTTCCTACTTGAGCAATAAAATGTTCAGATTCAATCTATGAGAGAAATTTTCATAGAAGCTGTCCATCACATAAATAAAGGTAAAATGTCCCATGCAGCATGTCAAAGTTACATATCTTGCCAGGTGGAAAAAGTAAAGATCTGATTTTATTTTTTTCTTTTTTATAACATTGGCGAACAGCTAAATCAAGGTTATTTAATATAACCAAAATGTCTACTTTACTTTATTATTTTTATATGCAAAGTAATACATATAATTTACTAGCATATATAAGTTACTGATGGTATGCTAGTGCATATAAGACACAGAGACCTATAGAAATACAACTCTATCAATTATATCCTTGTATAGGACATTGTCTCCTCTCAATAACCTTAACTATAAGCCAATTTTTGTATCTTTTCTATACTCATGGGAGTTCACCTCAATACTCAAGGTTTTCTTATCTAATCTCTCACTAGACTTGCCTTATGAAAACAATGGGATGAAGCTATGCATAAAATGCCTTCCTTAATTTTTTGTCTAATCTTCTGTAAATAAATACCTCTTAGAGAACAGTAAAACACCAGAAGGACTGAGTCTACAAACTGGAGATCTACCTAGTGACTAAAATAAAAATCCAAATCTAAAGACATTTGAAAGGAGTAAAAAGCAAAAATGTAAATGGCCTTTTAAAAGTATTTTTGAAATCACTCATATTGCTTATTTTGATGCAAAGCAAAAGTTTTGACCCGTTAGGCAAGACTGAAGCCAGACCTTTTGAAGTTGGAGAAGAGGAACCTTCTAAGGAAATTAAAAGTGCATGATAAAACATGATGAAATGTATCTGTGGGTCCTGTAGGGGCTGGCACATGAAGTGCCCAAGCTACAATTCATCATATTTGAGAAGCTGTGGCAATGAAGTTACCACAAACTGGAAATATGCGAATATAATCCCCATTTTTAAAGCAGTTAAAGATCATGGGGCACATGCTTCTGGAAACTATTCAAAGGCACATGGAAAATAACAAAATTATTGGTGATAAACAACATGACTTTACTAAGGGAAAATTGTGCCCAAAACTTTTTATGTTCTATGATGGGGCTACAGCACTAGTGGATGAGGGAAGAGCTGGAGAGGGTCTTTTTACAAGGGCATGTAGTAATAGGAAAGTTGTGAATGGCTTTAAACTGAAAAGGTTTAAATTAGATATTATTGAAAAATTCTCCATGGTGAGGGTGGTGAAGCACTGGCACGTTGTCCAGAGAAATTGTAGATGCCCCATTCCTGGAAGTGTTCAGGAACAGGTTGACAGGGCTTTGAGCAGCCTGGTCTAGTGGGTGGCATCCCTGCCCATGGCAGGGCAGTTGGAATGAGATGATCTTTAATGTCCCTTCCAACACAAAACATTCTATGATTCTATGACAGGATAAACCTTCTGAGACATCAGCAATGGCAGAGTTAGCCAATTTTTGCATGCTTAGGATACAGGAGTATGAGAGTATGCTGCAGGGGGGATCAGTGCTAGCAAGCAGAGGTGCCTCTGGGAGGAAGAAGTTGATGTGGTGGTCCCAGGGCAACACTAGTCAGAAATAATAACTAAATTATACTCATCCCTGGCCTGTCATACCAGCTGTTTTATCCTAACTTCTCACTAGTCATGCTGCTACAGTTTTGAACAAGTTTTAAAGTCATGGCATTTTTTTTTCCCTTTGAAATTTGACAATCTCTCTCATATACACTGCAATGACAAAGCTGGAATACAAAAAATTATACCAGTTATTGCTCATTATCAGATATGTGCATGGGGTGGAACAATGAGACCAGGAGCTTTTATTGTGACACCCACAATTCAGTGCCACATCTACAGCAAGAATAGACACACTGATCCCAAATACAGTGTGCAGTGACAGTAACATTCTGGTTACTTCTTGGTTTGCAGACTTCTCAGACCTATCAGTACTGCAAAGCATCTGTTCTGCTGTGGAACAGGGTGGCTCACTTGAGGGGAATGAGCAATAACATTTATGAGACCCAGTTACTCACATATTTGCATTTAAAATGGATCTTCAGCTTGTAAACTCTTGATTTTACTCATGGTATGTAAACAAAGGTTTATATGAGCTATACATGGTATTAACAGATCCCCACATGAGGGAGCAACTGATCTCTTGATAGGTAATATCAATAGGCATATTCTCACAAAAAAATTCATTCACAGAAAACTGGGGGATTTGAAAGTATATGATGTCTCTTGATCGGCATGGAAAAAATGAGGATGCTGAAGGAAGGCAACCTTTAACCCTATTCCAAATTATGTTATATTAATAATATGCATAATACTTGCAAATACTTGAGAGAGAAAAGCACTATATCTCATGCAAACTTTTCCTTATAGACTGAATATGTGAGGGAATTTGGGAGCTGGTGATTTGGGTCATAGAGCTGGTATTGGAAGATGTAGGAATAAGAATGAGCTCTCCTATCTTCCTGCTAATATGTCATACCCTGCTCTCTTAGACAGCATGGAATTCAGCACAGGTATTTCAGTGGGGTAAAAACAGGCTTGAACTGGAGCAAAAGGCACCATCAAGAAACAACTGAAGGTACCAAAAAAAAAAACCTTAGGTGAAACAGCCAATGAGATCTTTGCAAAACAGTCACAATGAAAGATATCATATTGGCTATTTAGGCTGAGAGATCTCCAAAAAATCCAGCCTTTTCCTAATGATGCATCAGAAAGCAAGAAGCTTTCCCAAATAAACACTATGAAGGTTTGTTTCTGTTTGAGTATAGCAGCAATAATCTTGTCTGAAAAGTATTTTATTCTTTTCCTTATTGCCATAAATTAGTGACATTGCAATGCCTGCAGTGTCTTTCTGTGTGTTCTGTCTCCACAGACTAAGAGATGCTTACCTATTTTTAGTCATTAAAAATGGCACTGTAGTCCCTCATTAGTTGTTTGTAATACCACCTTCAGAAGTAAAACATTCACATTGCTTTGTAGAAACAACCTTAAGTTTGCCAATTGCTCATGCTGGTCAGCCACAGGAGTACCTTCCAAACATCTGTTCATGTGCTCAGCTGTCATGTTCACCCTCACTGTCCCTGGCCTTGCTTTCTGATAAGGAACTCCCAGAGAGATGCCCATGGATTTTGCAGTCCACCTAATCAGGAAATAATGCCAAATTACATTTTGTGGCTCTTCAGAAGCTGTTTTGCATCACTCATAAGCTGTCTTCTAGCGGCCAGGAAAGATGCCAGCTGAAGACCTGACCACTCTGGATAGATGATGTAGCAGTTGTGGCCTGCCCATCCATGACTGTAACAAGGACTGTAAAGATCAGTGGGGTCATATCCAAAATTACTACAGCTTTCTACAATATGACATCACTGTTAGATTATTGCCTGGCATCTGGGTTTATAAATCAGTTTTTCTCAGCTCCTGTATAATGCATTAAGTGACGATTGCTCCTGGCTTCATGGAGTAGATTTGCTATTAATAAACAACACTGAACAGACTAATTGTTATTATTTACTTCCTTCTTTGATGAACTTCAGCTCTTCACTGGCTGATGAATAATGCACGGGATTATTACAAATGTAACATGAAATGAAAACCATGATATTCACAATTTCGAATACTTTAAAGAAAAAACACTGATCAGTACTTAACAACAAGATAAACACTGGAAGGTTCCTACTCATTCCCTGTCCCTGAGGAAAAGTGATGGTTGTTCTAAAGAGAGGCCCCAAATATGCCTCTATTCTTTGCTCTGGCAAAGCACAAAGTTGTGCTTCCAAAATTTTGTGTGCCACAATGGAAGACAAGAAGGGGTCAAAATTAGTCCCATTTCATGAAGAATGAAGGAATTCTTATGCCTTGGCTGTAACAGAGCAGGTATCATTGGCCTCTTTCTCCTAAGGTCTCTCAACAACATAATGCCTTAATCAAAAGGGAAGAGTCAGAAATGCCCATGGGGCAACTGTTGCTGTTGCCTTTGGATAAAAAGTGTTTGCAAGTGTTACCTGGGGTGATGGATAGCAGGATACAACTGTGAGTACAATTCTGTTCTGCAGAGATATCGTAGGCTTTTGGCTTTCCTAACTAATATGTTCTTAAGGAGTAAAAATTCTATTTTTGTCATATTGAGAATTGTTTCTGGGGGTAATGAGGACATTTGCATAGTGAAGAACACTTCATATTAGTGTGGAGTACATGGCAGGTAATAAGGGAATAGGCTCTGAAGGTTGTATAACTGTTATTGACAAGGTTTTGTGCAACTATAATGAAAATTACAAGTTAGCTTGGGGACTGATAGTACTACCTTTTTTACCCTCTGTGCAGTACCTGAAGTGTTTGTTTTTTTTTCTTTTTTTTTTCAATGACAAAAAACCCCAACCCACTAGTCCTTCACTGACTTCCTGGATCTTGGATTAACCCCATAATTCTCTCTGAGACACATCTACCACTTTTAAAAATTATAGGCATTATAATCAATTATGAATATTCCCTAAAACTGAAATTTGAATTGTTATTTAAAATAAAAAATGTGGGGAATTTTTTGCCACCTTTCTATTCCTTCTGTCATCACCACCTACACACACGAGTCTGCTGGTTCAACTTCCAGTGTTCTCTCTCATGCAGGCAGCAGACTGAAACAGAATGAATATAACATCCACTATTATATGTTCTTCAGCACACCATTTCAAACAGTCTATTTGTCAAAACAATTAATTAGTTTAGATTTTGGAGGGATAAATGGTATTCCATAAGGCCTCAATCATACAACCTAGACAACCCGAAAATGCTTATTTGACTTGAAATTGTGCAAACAGGCAATGAGAAGCCTGGTGTTGAGATCATGGGAAATTTTGATAGATGAGAGAGAAAATGGTAACCTTTCAAAATGTAAATGAAGTTTTTCAGTAGAACGTTGACCATTGAATATTTTTTGAATGACTGAGACTTTGGTAAGCCAGAGAGTTTAGTGTTAGGACATTTCAAGAAAGAAGTACATGAGCTAGAATAAGACTTCTCTTTTTTTATTTCTTTGTTTTTGTTTTCTTTAAGTGTCTAAACTGCAATACAAACTCTCTGTAATGTACTTAATGATAAGATTTTTAAATAGATAAGAAACAAACTCATCTTCTATGACATTTCCTCTCATGTGAAAATGCAACTCTGATGTGTGGATAAAGCTGCTAATGATGAGCCCACATCTTACACAGTGCTTCTCAGCTCTTCTCAGAATGTTTGACAAGTGGAGTCAGCACTGCTATTCTCTTTGTACACACTAAGAGAGACCGAGGCAAAAACCAGTCACAATACTCAGGATTGTTTAATAAGCTGTTATACAAACTAAGATTGCAATTAGGTCCCCTCTGAGTTAAAGAAAACATCAAATTAACTGCTAATGAAAATTGCTACTATAGGGCATTTTAAAGGAATACTCAGAGATACTGTTAAAGGTGCTCTGCACAGCAGAGCCTTGTATCTCAATTATTATATAAACAAGTGTGTGTCTATCAATGTGTTTCGGTTGGATCAAACTGTTGTTCATGGGCTAGAGAACTTACATATAGGCACTTCAAAGGAAAGATTAACACTACCCAATTTTTATCTTAATGAGCCAGATAATCCCCTAATATAAATAAGCACAAATCTAGTGAAGTAAAAATCTCAGCCCCATTCCCACATCTGACAGGGAGAGTACTCAAAGCCTAAATCTCAAAAACGGCTAAACTCATATTAATTTGTCTTTATCCAACGTATCTTTAACAATGATCTTCTTTGTCAGTGTGGACATCATCAACCTGCCCATCACCTGGACTCAAAGCTGAGGCACTGACACAGACTCTGACTTATCTGCATGCCCTCAGTGTGCATGCTCATTTATTTGCTGAAATTCAGATTAAAGCCTCATTTTAATAGCTAAGTTTATCTAGACTAAGATGATTCTATTACTCAGTTCTTACAATATCCTTTTCTCTTGCCCTAAATAAGTGAAGTTTATCCTCCTGCTATTGATGCAGAATGCCATTGCAGTGATAGCCTGATATTTGGCTGGATAGCCCTTCCAATTAGCAACAGCTACTGCATTCAGCCTAGTTTTCTTATCCTCACATTCACAATTTTTCACACAATATTTTCTCCCTAATCCTAAGGGTTTTGGGAGGCCACATTGTCATTCTCAATCAGTTCATGCTTCCATTCTCTGATGCACTGGTTAATTTCCAAACAACCTTACATATCTTTTCCTCCAACCTTACCTTTCATACTTTTAAGCAACTTCCTTTAAACAAAGCTGCCTTGCTATCTTTTTCCCAGTCCCTCCCAAAAATCCTGTAGAGATGCTAATATAACTCACATATTTGACGGGATTGCAAACATGTTATGATGACTCCCCACCATATTCACCAGCACTGTCCCACGGCTACTTCCTTCCCCCTTTGTGCCTTCCTGCTGTCTCCGGTGTAAATACTTTCAGTCAGTGTCACCTTGTTCAGTTTTCATGCCACACTTTGGTCCTGGTTTATAAGCACAGCTGAGGCACAGCATGGTTGTCTTGGCTTTCAATGTCTTGTCTTGTCCTGTCAATTCTAAGAAATGAGCCTGCAGGATGCAAACACAGGTGGTACATAGAGCTGCCATGTCAGACTGCCCACCCTCAAAACTTACTAATGGAGGTAAAAAACTTTGGTGTGTAAGTCTCACCTGGGAAATCTGCTCTATGTGATGCTAAGGATTGATCTGTTTTTACTAATTTGCAAGTGCTGAAGCAATTCCAAGAGAACATGAAATGTATGGACTTTTAGCAAATGTTATGAGAGTTCAAAGAATTCCAGTCTGGACTTTTGCCAAAATCAAGTTAATACTTACAGTACCATAAAGAACAACTTAGAGACTGGGCCATAGATAACTAGTCTCATTGTGTTTGATTCACAGACACATAGTGAGCTTGTTTTTCTAACTAAACTTCATACTTTAGTCTTGACTGTATTGACATCATGACTGTGTTGCCAGAACTAGAAACAAGGGCTTACCTTTGTTGCAAGCATCCTCTGGCAGATGAGACTTCTGTTATCTGCTTTAGGCTGTCATACATATTTTCCAAACAAGCACAAGTCTATGACTCCCATTAATTTATAGATAACTGTCAGGGCTGGGAACTCTTCCAGCAGACCTTATTATAGATGTGTTTTATCAGTGAAGTTTAAATTAAAACAGCTGTAAAAGCACTAGGATTATTCTCTCTCACACACAAAGATACAAGCCTGTTCTGAACTGAGATCAATAAAGACCCTGACTCAGAGGATGTGTTGAGATTTACATTAATGTGTATTATGGGAAAATTATAGTCCTGCTGGTGTGGGCCATGCAAGAATAAGTTCTATGCCTTCTTTCAAGGATGAAAAATGCTACAAAGAAAATTTATTTGGCAGCTCATATCACTACTTCACAGCACTTTTTTGCTAGATTAAATTGTGACAATTGGTAACTGAATAATGTGAAGTCTTTTAAAAAAGTCTAGGTTGTTGCACCTGCAGTGTAATTTCTACAGCTAACAAGAAAATTGTGTTGTCATGCAAAATCTATCTCATAATAATTTAATCCAAAAGGTCATCTGAATCAGGAATGCCTGTTCTCTCTTCAAAGCAGAAAAAAAAAAAAAAAGAAAACAAGAAAATGAAAAGACACAAGGGTATTTTTGTAAAACGTTTATTGAACAAAGTTTGTGAATTCTATCATTTGCCAGCAAAGAAAGACTAAAAGCTTCTGGAAGCTTCCTGGGTTCTCAGTCAAGTTCATGATAGCATTTTGTGCCCTGAAGAAAATTGTAGCCATTTGTTTAAGCAATGAAGTTTCCATCTGTTCTATCTTGGTTTAAAGAGGCCGTATATTTTCAAGAACCTCAAGGCAATGTTTACTGAAATCATAAAATGTCCCTGAAGTGACATCACAGAAACAAAATATAGATGGCAGAATTTTAAAGCTCACAATCAGAGGAAAATGCAGTTACAGTTCCATCCAGACACATGCACATAATTATATCTGTATATATAAATAAAGAATAAACAGGGACAGAAGGAGCACCGTATTTACTTTAAAAATAAATGACCGATTTCAGCTGACTTAGCTGGTTAGCAGGGAATCACTCTAAATAAAATGAATGCATTTTTACTTTGTGTGACAAGCAGAAACTAAATTAAACATCAACTTACATGTACTTTATTAAATATTCAAGTTATGTATTCCACTACAACTTTACTCAACATATACATAATGTGTACTCCGACAATTTTGGAACAATGCAGAATGTCTTGAGAAAAATTCTAAAGCTGGTTAATTGAGACTCATTTTATATATACTGTATGCCACATACAGAAATGTTACTTAAAAGAACCTAAGTTCAGCCCACCAGTGCAAGGCTTCAGATAACTGATAACAGATATCTGGCTAGTCTTCTGAGTTTTTGGAATAAATTGGCTGAGCCCAGGGTGTGCTAGTGGTCACTAGAGGTTTCCCCAGGCCTCAGTATTTGGGCTAGCCCTGTTTAATGTCTTTATCAAAGATCTGGATGAGAGAATCAAGTGCACCCTCAGCAAGTTAACAGATGACACCAAGTTGGGTGGGAGTGCTGATCTGCTGGAGGGCAGGAAGGCTCTGCAGAGGGGTCTGGACAGGCTGGATCAATGGGATAAGGGCAATTGTATGAGGTTCAACAAAGCCAAGTGCCAGGTGCTGTCCTTGGGGTCACAACAAGCCCAGGCATCACTACAGGCTGGGGGCAGTGGCTTGAAAGCTGCCTGGCAGAAAAGGACCTGGGGGTGCTGGTCAACAGCAGCTGAACATGATCCAGAGTGTGCCCAGGTGGCCCAGAAGGCCGATGGCATCCTGGCCTGGATCAGCCAGGGTGTGGCCAGCAGGAGCAGGGCAGTGACCGTCCCCCTGTGCTCAGCACTGCTGAGGCCACAGCTCCAATCCTGTGCTCAGTTCTGGGCCCCTCACTGCAAGAGAGACATTGAGGGGCTGGAGCGTGTCCAGGGAAGGGCAACGGAGCTGGGGAAGGGTCTGGAGCACAAGTCCTGTGAGCAGCAGCTGAGGGAGCTGGGGGTGTTCAGCCTGGAGACAAGGAGGCTCAGGGGGGACTCTGTATAACCACCTCAAAGGAGGGTGCAGCCAGGTTGCAGGGGTTGGTCTCATCTCCCTGGTTGGTCTCATCTCCCAGGTAACAAGTGATAGGACAAGAGGTAATGGCCACAAGTTGTGCCAGGAGAGGTTTAAATTGGATATAAGAAAACTTTTTTTCACCGAAAGGGTTTCAAAGCATTAGAACTGGCTCCCCAGGGAAGTGGTGGAGTCTTCAGCCCTGAAAATGTTAAAAAAACATGTAGGTAAGTCTGTGAAGACATGAGGTAATGCTGAACATGGTGGTGCTGGATTGATGGCTAGATGTCGTGATTTTTTCCAGCCTTTCTAAGATTCTGTGGTTCTGTGAATATAGTCTGTCTCTCAGTCTAACTTGCTTCAATGATATTAAAATAACATAAATTCTCATATTCTGCAGCAACAGAAATAAAAGAACGTCCAGTATTTTCCAGATACCGAAGTATTTTGGGGATCCAGTAGGAACAGTAGTTGAGGTATGAATTTGGGGATTTCTCTCATCCATCTGAAAGGCTTTTCATCAATCTGCCTCATTTACCAGAACACAATAGTCCTCTGTATTCTGAATGCTGAGACAGACTTTCTGCTTGCTGACAGGCATTTAATTTTAACTAATCAGGGCATAATTCAACCCATCATACTTTTATTGGGATTCCTGAATAGAGAGTTCCTGATTCCCTTCTTGCATAAATATGGTGAGGACTACCAGTATTTAACCATGACTATGATGACTGAGTCATAAATAAGAGCCCTGATGTAAAATACAACAGTAATAAAAATTGCTAAGACAGAAAATCAGATTAAGTGGAACATTGCACACGAGCCAGAGGAAAAGTAGAAGAAACTGAATAAAAAACTTAAAATTCCACACAGGGAGAAGAAGATTTTCAGCTACCTTGACAACAACCTGCTTTCCACAGCTCCTAATGGGAGTATCTATTTAGTGATTAAGGGAGAAAACAGGAGGAGGGAGGAGCAGGGTGGAAAGACTGGGTGTATGTTTAAAGTAGATAACTCAGTGTTTAAGGTAGCCTGAAAAATGTGTATAAGGATGATCTCCATTACTGCATTTAGATACCTTGCCATCACAGAACTGTATCTTTCCCCATGTCCCCACCAGCCTGCTCCCTTCACCCAGTCCTTCAGCACCAACTGAAGTCCTGGCTGCTCCTCCTGCTTCCTTCTCTCTGCTCCCCATCCTCCTTCACTCGGCGCAGCTAGGAAAGAGTTAAAGTTGTTTTGCTAGATGCTTTCTGTTTCCTCTCTCTCCTCTTTTTGCCTAAGGAGTAGGCTCATGGGAGCTGGGGTTGAAGCTCTCTCCACCTTTTGCACTGCCCTCCTGTCTCTTTTGCTCCTGGGCAGGCGGCAGCAGGGCAGCCAGCCAGGCGAATGGAAATTCTCCAGAGGGGGAGCTGGAAATATGCAGTGACCCACTTGCTGTTTCCAAGCTATGTTGCCCAGTTCTCTGTTCTGCCACAATCTGGACCATTTTAAACACCACTAAGTACAGTTAGCATAAGCTGCATACACACTAGAGGGGACGTCCAGCACTGTTGTAAAGTTGGCATGCAGATTTAAGTTCAGTCACTGTGCCAGCAAGACTGAAAAAGTTATGCTTGTTCCCTATACCTAACATCTGTTTATTGCTGATATTATGTCTCCTATTGATCTATGCATCCAGAGATCAGCCTAACTTCCTAGGCTTACATATTTATATGTTTTGTGGCAGTACCATGCTCTACCACTACCTGGTTCCTCAATAATTTCCATTACATTTGTGATGTAGAGCAAAAGTAGTAGATAAAGGCTAAAGAAATAGTACTTGATTCAGTGCTTTAAAATAAATTTAAAATATTGAATCAAGACATTGAAGTTTCAGATCTTTGAGCCCAAACAGCATTGAAATATTTCATAGAAAAAATGGTAATGATGGAATTATATCCACATTTAAACTTACCAGTAACTGTTCTGTTTTTGCAATTGCTCTGTATTACACATTTTCTGCTATATATGTTAGCCTATTTAGAGCTGCTTTGTATGAAGCCCGGGTATGATTTGTTAAGTGGCAGTAATGTTACCAAGAGTATAGATTTTGCAATGTTTTCCATGCAATGCTTGGCAACATTTTTTCAGATGAACAATTTAATTTTACTAGTTTGGAGGTCATAGCTCATGTTGTGTTACGGCATCATAAAGGAAAGGCTTCAATGAAATTGCATGATATTTAACCCACAGCAATCAAGAATGATTTTACATCTGTGTCTTCTCAGACAACTTCATGTATTTGGGATCTGCAGAAATTTGACATCATTTGCAGCCTATCCACTGTGCTAGTTGCTGCATTTTGTACAGCCTTTCTGGTACTAGCAGCAGTGAGATATTAAAGATTTCAGGGTGAGATAACCCACTAATCTCCATGAATTATTGATAAATAGGATGCTGAGGATTTTTTTCTGAAACCAGAGAAATTAAGAATAATCGCTTATGGTTCTACTCTGTGAAAAGAGCTGTGGTCATGACCTCATTGTCTACATGAACAGTGATGTGTGGTGTCCCTCAGGGGTTGATACCTACTGAGGTGAATACTGTTCAGCATTCCACCTTTGTTGGTGACATGGACAGGGAACCAAATGCACCCTCTGCAAATTTACCAATGACACAAAACTGTGTGATGCAGCTGACATGCTGGAGAGCAGGAAGCCATCCAGAGAGACCTGGACAGGCTTGAGAGGTGGGCCTGTACAAACCTCATGAAGTTCAACAAAGTGAAGTACAATGTCCTATAGCTGGGTTGTAACAAACTCCAACATAGCTACAGGCTGGGCAGAGAAGGGATTGTGAGTAATCCTGCAGAGTAAGAATTGGGGTTGGTGGCATATGAAAGCTCAACAGGACCCACGACTGTGTGCCTGCAGGCCAGAAAGCCAACAGCATCCTGGGCTGCACCAAAAGCAGCATAGCCAGTCAAAGGAGGTGTCCCTGTTCTACGCCGCTCTTGGGACACCCCATCTGGAGTGCTGCATCCAGCTCTGTGGCCAACAATGCAAGAAGACCATGGAACTGTTGGAGCAAGTCCAGAGTAAACAGACTGGAGAACTTCTCCTATGCAGACAGGCTGAGAAAGCTGGGGCTGTTCAGCCTGGAGAAGAGAAGGCTCTGGAGAGACCTTGTAGTAACATTTCAGTATCTGCAAGGCATCTACAGGAAGGCTGGACAGGGACTCTTTGTCAAGAACTGTAGTGACAGGACAAAGAGTACTGGGTACTGAAAGAAGGGGAATTTAGTTTAGGTACTAGAAAGAAATTCTTTACCGTGAGTGTGGTGAGGCATTGGAACAGGTTGCCCAGGATGTGGATGCTGCAATCCTGGGAGTGTTCAAGGCCAGGTTGGACAAGGCCTTGAACAGCCTGGTCTAGTGGGAGTTGTCCTTGCCCATGGCAGGGGGGATTGGGATCCAAGAACCTCCCAGAATCACTGAGTCCTTTTAAAGATAATTCAGAGTGGCCTTGCAATGACATCGTGCAGCAGCATCAGCACTGCTGGGTGTATCCCTATAAGTCCCATTGATTTGTATATTTGAGTTTATTTGAATGTTCCCTAATCATGAGGGAACATGATCCTTCTTCACTGAGAAGGAGTAATCCTTGCTACAAATCTCCCTTCTGGCCTCAGGGCTCTTGAATATTAATGGCCAGTCTTACCAGTGAAGACAAAGGTGAAGTAGGCATTGAGTATGTCAGCCTTTCTTGTGTCCTATGCATCAGGTCCCTATTCTCACTCAGCAACAGACACAAAATCTCCCTTGTCTTCATCTTTTGCTGCTGATATACCTGTAGAAAACTTTCTCATTGCCCTTCATTCTCCTGCCAGATTAAACTGCAGATATAGATTTTGGTTTACAGCATTGCAAAGGTTTAATAGATGTTATCTGTTAAAAACGTAAATTTTCTTCCTCCTTTTGAAAGCAGGAATTAGAAGTTATTCTGCTAGAAGTGGACAGGGAGCTTATGAGTGTCTTGACTCTCTGAGGGTACAGTCTTGGTAAACATCACTGCGAAATTTTAATTGTGTGAGAGATGATTTTACTGTCAACAAACCTATGAAAAGAATGGAGTTACATTTCTTGTTAAGCTAATACTGAAAATTTAATACTCTTTTTTTGCTACTTTTACTTCAGTGACTTCAGCAAGAATTCTGAAATATTGTGTTTGTCTGCATTTCAAAGCATGCAATTCTTATGCAATTGCTGCGTTGTCTGGCGCAAATCTATCCTGCATAATGAAAAATCATGCAGAGGTAACTCACTTAGGTAGTTAAATATATTCAGGCAGCTAAACAACTCAGAGATGCAGCAAAAAATATCCACAGCTAAATGTACCATGCAAGTTATCTCTACATGATACTGCTATGACTAAACACCCATCTGGAATTAGGTTGAGCATCTTTATTAAAGAGATTATAAGCAAAGTACATATAGAGAGCTGGTTGCTTCATCCTAGGTATTACTTTAATAAATGAATAGGTTTTTCTTGTACAGTATCTCAAGTAGCTAGACTTTTTCTTTCTAAACACTTCAGCTTCTCATGCAACTCTATTTTACCCTCTTGACTTGACCATTGCACATTCTTTTCTCATTCTGAACTTGATTCCCTTTGTTGCTGAAAAGAATTTTCTCCACTGCTGAAAAATAACCCCAAAGCCCAAAGTGGTGTGTCCCTCTTCACATATACTTCCTGCTGTTAAATAAAATCTGTTTATCATTAAAACCTTTCACAGCCTGGTGCTGCTCCAGCTATTGTCTTTTGTTGAATCATCGGTCTCATCCTTCCTCCATCTGTGATGCTACTTATTGATGTCTATTTCAATGCACTGTTATCAATGGCTTGTTTTCCTGGGAAGTCTTGTTTTGTTCAGGAAGAATCTGTCCTAGGATTACTCCCACTCAATACTTCAAGGAATTACTTATTCAGTGATTTGCATTAATGTCTGTATGATACCAATCTGAAACGGTGGGAAGCTTTTGAAGAGTGGAGTCAAAATCCAAATAATATAAACTGGAGAATACATAAAAATCAACGCAATGACATTTGTTAAGGGCAAATAGAAAGCACTGGCTTTAAGGTAATCAAAAACATCAGCCTAATGTAGGAAATAACTACTTCTGTAAGACTCCAAGAGTGTAGGAATACGAGTCATCAGCGTCAGGTGTCACTGCGTGCATTGTGCAAATGTCACCAGGGCGGTATTAACAGAACTGTTTTATTTAACATGCCAGCTGGTTTTTCTCTTCACAAGGTGTTCGCTTGCTCACTCGGCTGTTTTCATATCTTAGACTTCATAAAAGGCCCAGAAAAAAAACCTGTGAACTGAGTACTGAAGCTTTGAGCCGTTGCAATGGCAACAGAAATGTAAAGATGTATGCAGAGCACATATCTCAGTGTCTTTTTGTCCCAGGGTCCCCTACAAAATCCATTCTGACCTCGCTTCTAGAAGACCTCTAAGCTTTTTAAGCTAAGATTTTTAAGGATTCTCAGGTCCCAGATCTGGCTGTGTTCTATGACTATGTACCCAGAGCAGATCAGGAGAAGACTGGCTATTCACAAAGCCTTCCCCAGAAGCTTGGCTTGTTCAAAAAGGCCTTGTAGGGTGTGCAATGTGGGGAGCCATGGCACACCCCAATGTGAGACTGGGGCTGCAGTGCACTCTGCACAAGAACACCAGCAGCTGTGTTGTCTTTCCTCAAAATATCTCCTGGATGGGGCCTCCATGAAATGAAGCACTTGGATGAAATAAAAGTATGTAGGGACAGCTATATCAGATCCAATGACTAGGGAAGAGTATGTGGAAAAATTCTTGAAGAAGAGTTATAACCCAGTAACAAACGTCAAAGCTTATCACCCAGAAGGAGGAAAACCAGAAAAAATAATGATTTTGCTGTAATAAGATCTCCAGCAAACAGAAGAAAAGAAAAAAGAAACTGAGGTTTAAAGATCTCATTTGTTGGATTTTAAGGTATCAGTTTCTGTCTGTAAATAAACTAATACTGGTTTTATAGTAATTCCACACATCATTGACTGGCTCTAGTCGAACTAAGGCATTCTACTGAAAAAAAAATGTACCTACCCTGTAGATAAGAACTGGCTTTTTTCCCCTCTCAGCTCTTCACTCTGTATTCTTCAGTTCAGAATTCACCAGGGAAATGAGTCAACAATTTTTAACCTTCAGCAGGTTCCTTGCATGAATCTATGAATTTCTTCACAAGTTTTTTCTTCCAGAGTCTAGAACAGGCACCTTCCTTAAACCACTAAAATATATATAACATACTCTTATCTTTAGAGCTTCCAGATTTCTCAACAAGTGTACTTATCACAGAGGTGAAAAGACATTAAAAATAAAAAAGAATAAACTGAATTTATAGCCTCCCTCATAGAGCCAGAAACTCATTATGCAAACTCAAAGAGTAAATTCAGTGGATATTAGCAAAGAAGCACTGTATTTAAATACCAAAAAAGATTTTGCTTAAAATATTTAAATATACATAAATAAGAAGGTAGATAAAACATAAAACACATTATTTTTTTCCTCCTGTCTCATTATCTGGAACTGTGTGGAAAACTGAATTCAGTTCTCTAGCTTGAACTCTTAAAGAGATTCTAGTGCAAATCTTTATCATTGAATAACACTCTAATCCTAAATTTTAACTTTCTTTGCTTCTGCAGGGATTCCATTACAGCAAACCCACCAGCCTTTGTTACAGTCTGTGCATATAGAAGAATTCAAACACAGTGAGCCAGAGGTTTACAGCATGAATGTTTAATGTTCCTAATTAAACTGAACTCTAGTGCCACTACTGTAGTGCTGTGTTTGCCCACTGTTGTTGATCTTGAAGTATTCTTTCAGGATTTTTAGCTCTAGAGGTTTTGAAGTTCTAGGATTCTCACTGTCAGCCAAACTGTCACTGCCCAGGTCATAGTCTAATCACAAACCCTGAAATATTCTTACAAATTAATCTCTTTCCTTAGCATCATCCAGAAGGTGAAGTATTAAGTCCATTCCTGGTGTAACCTTGGTGAAAGATGCACTGGTGCTGTAGTGCAGCCATAGACACTTGATGCTGTCTTGCAATGCAGACAAGCCAGACAAACAAGAAAAACTTTTGCCTTTTTTTGAGCTAAACCCAGGAAGCACTTTCTATCTTCTTCATGTGGTAGCTCATTTAGCAATGAAGCACATGAAAACACTGGGGTAGGGGCAGGGCAGGGCATCCACCATTCAGCCCAGTGATGAGAGAGAACTGGACATTGTACATACAATGACAGTCTACCTTCCCATTTTAACTGCTCCACCCAGACTGACTAAAGAAAGAAGCTTCTCTGCCCCATGCATTACTTAGTGGTCTTCCAGGAGAATTTGTAGAATCACAGAATAGTTTGTGTGGGAAAGGACCTTTAAAGATCATCTAGTCTACCCCCCTGCAATGCTCAGGGACTCCTTCAGCTCCATCATGTTACTCAGACACATTAACAACCTCACTTGGAATGTTTCCAGGGACGGGGTATCCACCATGTCTCCGGGCAACTTGTTCCTCCATCATTGTAAAAGACTTCCTCCATGTATCTAATAATGTGGTAACTTCTACTGTGATTCCTGAACCTCTGCTGAGAACATATCTGCCCGTTGAAGAGCACAAAGAGTACGTTTTCTTGCTGTCATGCCAGCTAGATAGAATGTTGCCCCAGTCTTTCTGAAAGAGGAAAGAGTTATTATCAAACCTTACACATTGAAATAAATGGTCAATAAAAATTCATTGAAATACAGTTTTTACCAACTATTTACGATGTAAAAGGCCCGGTGCTAAATCATACATTAAAATAAAGCTTGTGCAGAGTTCCCATTTGTTATAGCAAATTTTGTGACAGATGGAAAAACATTTCATCGGAGATTGCATTAATGCAATGTGTATTTTTCCAGTGACACTTTGCTTGTACGCTTGCTTGATGGAAGACATTTATTTACAGATGATGCATAACTACCCAACTATCAACATATCTAACTGCCTGTAACATGTCAAAATACAATTATATTTTTTCATATGTATTTCCACTGCAGTACAAGCAGAATTCTCCACAGGCCCCATAGACATCATTAAAGGCCTATAATAAAAGCATAACCTCTCATTTTACTTACAATTGCTAATTCTTCTAAAAGCCTCTCAGAATTCTCCTTCAAAGCCTAAGGCTGGGATTCAATTCTGATGTTACTGGAGTGGTCTGGGGCTGATATGCTTCCATCCATGTGGAGGGAGTTTTCCCCTGCCCAGTAAATAACCCACAGGCAGTTCCCAGTTTCTCAGGTCAGTTTTGCACCTTGGGCCAAAAATCTCTGCTGCTGTGGTGGTGCAAAAAAAGAAACAGTGGCATTAGGAGCAAGAAGACAGTGCTTTCAATGCCTCCATCCATCACCTCTCATAACTGATATCCATATGGAACTAATCACTTAAATCAATGATCCTCATGACCTCTAATCAGCCACTCAAACTTCACCTATTAAAAAAAGAACGGGCTTTGTCTGCTAAGAACAGAGTACTGCTTCACACAGTAATGGTGAGGAATGCCACAGTATTGCTGCTCACTCCCACCTGGCCAATGCTCACTTCTGAGCAGCTCTGAAGGTTGCTGTAGATAAAAGTTACTGTATTGGCTTAATGTAATATAGACTCACAAACCTGGCCAATGTGATTCTTGCCTTGACCCAGTAATTGGTGCACTGCATTTAAGGGAAAAAAAAGATATTGGCAGGGAATGGGAAAGTATTCTCTTAATCAATTAAGCTGTGGTGTTCATCAAAAACACCAGGGAACTTAGCTGTACCCTTGGGGGATGGAGGGAATTCAAGTGTTGAATTTAGGGTGACATTTTTAAATAGCAAGCACAACAAAGTTGTAAATCCTGTAGTCTCTTATTTACATAAATAATTGGTGTTTAATTAATAATTTTCTGAGAACACCAAT